>NC_062544.1:224457801-224760832 GCF_016906955.1 Phacochoerus africanus
AGCTATGGCTCCAGTTCAGCCCTAGCCTGAGAACCTCCATGTGCCACAGATGTGGCCTTAAAAAGACCAAAAAAGAAAAAGAGAAAAAAAAGAGAAAGAGAAGGCCATGATCAGAACTGTGAAAATAAGTGGGAAAAAAAAAATCTTACTGATAAAAGCAGAGGAAAGGAAGTGGATTAATCACCTAAAAAGGTAATACAGATGTTAAAAGACAAAAGTTAAAAAATTTGAAAGACAGAAACTGTACCATCATCTATTCTATAATAAGAAATTAAGGGATGCACAATATAAAAAGTTGTAAAATATGTTAAAAACAGAACATGAGGGGTAGTTAGGAGTAAAAATATAGCAACTTTAAAATATACTGAAATGTAAATATACATATGAACCTTATGGTTACCACAAACTAAAAACCTACAATATATACAAAAAATAAAGAGAAAGGATCCTAAATAATATTGTTAAAGCGGGTCATCAGACAACAAAGGAAGAGACCAAAAGAAGAAGAAAAAACAGAACTGCAAAAGCAATCAGAAAACAATGAACAAAATGGCAGTAAGTACACACCAATCAATAATCACTTTAAATATAAATTCCTAGGAACATTCAATTTTCCAAGACTGGGTTAGGAAGATGTAGAAAATCTTATAATGAATTTTAATTAGTATGAAGTAATAATTATGAAAATCAGACTAGTAATCAAAAACTACCAACAAACAAAAATCTAGGATCAGATGTCTTCTGCCTATCCTTCTCAAACTCTTCTCCAAAATTGAAAAGAAAGGAATGCTTTCAAACTCACTTCATAAGGCCAGTCCTGATATCAAAAACAAAGATACTAAAAAAAAAAAAAAAGTAGTACAGGCCAATATACCTGATGAACATAGATGCAAAAATCCTCAATATAATATTAGCAGGACTCCAATAATGCATTGAAAGGATCATAAACCATGATCAAGTGTGATTTATTCCCTGGATGCAGGAGTAGTTTAATATCTGCAAATCAATCACTGTGATACACCACATTAACAAATTGAAGAATAAGAATCATATGATCATATTAATAGAAGTAGAAGAAACTTATGACAAAATTCAACATCCATTTATGATAAAAATCTGTCCACAAAGTAGGCATAAAGGGAACATACCTCACCGTAATAAATGCCATATATGACAAGCCCACAGGTAACATCATACTTCACATTGAAAATCAAAAGCATTTCCTTTAAAATCAGAACAAGACAGATCCCACTCTCAAAAGTTTTATTCAACATAGTATTGGAAGTCCAAAGGAAAGGAATCCAGATTGGAATTAAGAATTAAAGTTGTCACTGCAAAGTTATATACACAGAAAATCTTAAAACAAAATTACTAAAAAAAACTATTAAAACTACTAGAACTCATCAATGAATTCAGTAAATTTGCAAGATACAAAAATTAATATACAGAAATCTGTTGTGTTTCTCTATACTAACAATGAATTATAAGAAGGATAAATTAAGAAAACAATTCCATCAAAAAGAATAAAATACCTAGGAAAAAATCTAACTAAGGAGGGAAAAGACTAGTGCTCAGAAAACTAAGACACTGATGAAAGAAATTGAAGATGATACAAACAAATGAAAAAATATACTGTGCTCATGAATTGGAAGAATTAATAATGTTAAAATGACCTTATTGGAGTTCCTGCCATGGTACACTGGGTTAAGAATCTGACTACAGGAGTTCCTGTAGCGATAATGAACCTGACTAGTATCTATGAGGATGTGGGTTTGATCCCTGACCCCGCTCAGTGGGTTAAGGACCTGGCATTGCCATGAGCTGCGGTGTAGGTTGCAGACCAGATTCTGATCTGGTGTTGCTGAGACTGTGGCCTAAGCTGGCAGCTATGGCTCCAATTGGACTCCTAGCCTGGAAACTTCCATGTGCACTAGGTGTGGCCCTAAAAAAAAAAAAAAAAAAAAAAAAGGAATTTGCTTACAGAATCTCAGATTGCTATGGCGGTGTGTGTTCAATCCCCAACCCAGTACCCACTGCAGTGGGTTAAAGGATCTGGAATTGCCACAGCTGCAACCTAAATTCTGTCACTGTCTGGATTAAAATAATACAGAAAAGATTTATCCTTCAATCCATTTATTTAAACCAAATTTTAGAACAGAGTATAGAAGTCACAGGAATTGTGGACATATGTTATTTTCTATACATGGTGAGGCCATAAGTTGGATTTACTCTGATGTTTTCAGAGAAGAAGCTTTTTGCAATAATTATTTTCATAGCTTCATGAAATAACATACATAATGTACCTTTTAAAAGTGAGTGACATACATTCAAATGTAATTTTCATTTTCTATACTGATATACAACATTACTTTCTCTATTAGATATAAAAACAAATGTTTGGTTAAATTCCTCTCTTGGCTCAGAAGGTTAAGAACCCAACTAGTACCTATGAGGATGTGGGTTCGATCCCTAGCCTCACTCAGTGTGTTAAAGGATCTGGCAATGCCATGAGTTGTGGTATAGGTTCACAGATGTGGCTTGGACTTGGTGCTGCTATGACTGTGGCACAGGCCAGCAGCTTCAGCTCCAGTTTGACCCCTAGACCAGGTGCCTCCATATGCCCAGGTTCAGCCCTAAAAAGAAGAAAAAAAATTAAGGTTTGAGGCAGTTGTCTCTATCTTTCTCTTTCTTCCTTGCTTCCTCCCTCTCTTTCCCGGTTTCCCTCTTTCTTCTTCCACCCTTTCCTGAACTCTGCACATTTATGCTTTTTTATTATAATTATCAAAGTTAATAAGGACACACGTTAGCAGTAAAACAAAAATTTGAATGTTGACCTACTTGAGTATCAGTCTTGCACTATAATGGCATGTCCCAAATCGTCTCTTAGGATATTTGTTCTGCAAAAATAGAATTGTATAACATTGAAACAATATATGTTCATGGTCAAATAGTTCGGTGGATTCTGATTTAGTCTTCCTTTTCAGAGGGTTTCTTAGAGCCTTTAGTATATTTATATGGGCTGTGAATATCTAAAATGCATATTAATGTCTGTAATATCTAAGACATTTCCCAAAGAACCCACATGTTTCATAGAACATCATATTGGGATGTACATTGCACTTTAGGATTGAAAGTGATAGAAGAGAGGTCTGCAAAAATTGCTGTTTTCATTTTTGATATTAAGAAATCCAAGTATTCATGTCCTCAGTATGAGAGGAGAGAATTAAAAATTGGAATCTGGAAGAAAAGATAAATTTCATTTTTTGAAGAGGCCTTGTCTTTGTTATCTTTCAGTTAACACATTTAGAAGAAAATTTATTTCTTTTCCAATAACTTACTCTATCAGGACTAATGCAGTCAGCTCTGATACTAAATTGATGGTTGAGTTTTAAACAATATATCATTTTCCTTTGTTGGAACAGGTTTCCTTATTTAGAGGAAGAGGGAGAAGGTGAGAGAGATGACTGAATGAAATCTTGAAGCTGACTACATTGTCCTTCGCTGTCTGTCTCTTACCAAAATCTATCAGGCAGCATTTGATCATTTTGTGAATTATTCTCTGTGTACGCCCTTGCATTTTCTTCTTTCTCCTAACATTCGTATTCTAAGAGAAGTTAAAATGAAAAATGAATGAGCCTATATTCTCTAATCCATGGGATTTGTGATCAGACCTGTGAAAACCTAAGAAAAGCCCCTCTTCAGCATGCACAACAGAAGAAGCCTGAACTATCACAGAAAGAGTTTGTATAGAGATAATCTATGTCGTGGGCAGCCAACTCCAAGATCCCAGAGCTCACTGTCTTTGTTTCTAAGAGCCAAGCCTTAAAGTATGCGAGCCAGTAGTTGTGCAATTGCCAGCTGCCAGTCAGCAGTTCTTTGCTTGAACCAGATTGTAGTCCAGCACTTCAAATGGAGAGTCTATGAACCAGTCAGCAGGAGAATTTTCTCCTGCTCACAGAGCATGTTGCTATACCTTCTGGAACCAGGAGGAGAGAATCAAGTGAACGATGTGACCATTACCTACTGAACTGCAATGGGGAATTCATAGAGGTCACAGGAAATCAGTAATTGGCCTTAAACTAGTATTTTACCATCATTTCTATTCTGTCCAGTTTCTCCCCACACTGCTTCATTACTTCAAGGTATGTCTTTTCTTGTGTCATAAGTATAATTTAGCCTATCATTTCTTAATTAAAATGGGGACACTTTTTTTTCCTGCAAGTTCTCAGATGTTCTAAACTGTAGTTTCCTTTTCTATAAGGTTCTAAGGAATGATTAAAAGAAGCTAGGAAAAGAATCAGCTGTTTATTTTAGTTTTGTCAGTGCCACACGACTTGACAGTACATTATCAGGAATCATAAAGGCAGGTAGGGAGTAGGGGAGTTAAATACATTTCCCTTGCTTGCTAATTTCTGACTAATGTAGCAGAAGGATGCTTCTGATTGGTACAAGCCTCTCCTTAGTTTGAGTGGTTCAGCAGCTGCTCAGAAGCCCATCAAAGCCCAGCTAGGTTCATTTAACCTAATGGCTCTACTTTCTTCATGTTTAAGACCTGAGCTCATCTGAGACTCAGGATCTTCCTTGCCTTGGGCAGCAAATCTACCCTGCTTCTAAAAAAGAAAAAAAAAAAATAATAACACCACCAAAACAAAACAAAACAAATTCTCAAATTCATACTGTCTCTTTCTCAGGCTGAACTACCTAGGGCTAGGATTGACTTCCCCTACTTGGAAATTGCAGATGCTCTGCAGCCAAGCCAAGGCCTTTCTAAATTATCTGGGCAGCTTTTGTAGACCTCAACAGTCAGAGGGCTTTGCGTCTACATATTGAATGGACCAAGTGGATATTGCTCTCTAAACATCTTTGGTTGAAGGGACTTTTAGAAATTCCCTTTGCACAAATACAGATGGCTTCATGAAGAGAATATCAACTCCATTCTTAAGTCTAAGGGATCTAATTTTACAAACTGTAACGTCTGAGAACAGACATTGAAAAGTCAGTCATATGGTCACACTTACTACTGTTTTCTTGGAAAGCTGTCACCTGGCGATGCTAGTGAAGTGGCCCCAAACATGGGATGATGGTGGAATTTGAAGAACTATATTTAGCACTTTCAAGAGATGATCTGAAGGCCCCCCAGCATCTCTTGCACAAATTTCAAAACCTGCACGGAGAGCTGTTGGTTCAATGTACATTTTTAAAAATGTGCTCAGTTCATGCACCAAGACTAGGGCCCTAATTTTGAAAGATGAACCATATAATGATTCCCATTTGTAAGCTGTGGGAGTATGTGTTTTTTTTTAATGATTTTTATTTTTTTTCCATTATAGCTGGTTTACAGTGTTCTCTCAGTTTTCTACTGTACAGCAAGGTGACCAAGTCACACATATACACATACATTCCTTTTTCTCACATTATCATGCTCCATCATAGGTGACTAGATATAGTTCCCAGTGCTATACAGCAGGATCTCATTGCTTGTCCATTCCAAAAGCAATAGTTTGCATCTGTTAACCCCAAATTCCCAGTCCATCCCAACTCCTTCCCCCTCCCCCTTGGCAACCCACTAGTCTATTCTCCATGTCCATCATTTTCTTTAATGCAGAAAGGTTTATTTGTGAAGTTTCTGTCGTGGCACAGTGGTTAACGAATCCGACTAGGAACCATGAGGTTGCAGGTTCGATCCCTGACCTTGCTCAGTGGGTTAAGGATCCGGTGTTGCCATGAGCTGTGGTGTAGGTTGCAGACGCGGCTCGGATCCCATGTTGCTGTGGCTCTGGAGTAGGCCAGCATCTACAGCTCTGATTAGATCCCTAGCTTGGGAACCTCCATATGCCATGAGTGTGGTCATAGAAAAGACAAAAAAAGAAAAAAAGAAAGGTTCATTTGTGCCATATAAGTTTCCAGATATAAGTGATATATGGTATTTGTCTGTCTCTTTCTGACTTACTTCACTTAGTATGAGAGTCTTTCATTCCATGTTGATGCACATGGCATTATTTTGTTATTTCTTGTGGCTGAGTAGTATTCCATTGAGTATATATACCAATCTTCTTAATCCATTTATCTGTCGATGGACATTTAGGTTGTTTCCATGTCTTGGCTGTTGTGAATAGTGCTGCAATGAACATACAGGTGCATGTGTCTTTTAAGGAAAGTTTTGTCCGGATATATGCCCGAGTGGGATTTATGGGTCACATGGGTACTTCTATATATAGTTTTCTAAGGTAACTCCATACTGTTTTCCATAATGGTTGTACCAATTTACATTCTGTGGGAGTATGTTTCTGATTGAAAATGTAACGAAGGCAGATCCAAGATTCAAGGCTTATAATGGTAGAAGGTCCAATGTGTGATAGTCTACAGAACACCAAACCTAACCAAAAGAGCCTGCCAGTTATTGTTGGGACACAAAAGAACCTCTGAATCTGTTCTCCAAGTTTCTTTTCTGTGGAAAGGTTCATTTGTGCCATATATTAGATTCCAGATATAAGTGATATCATATAGTGTTTGTCTTTTTCTTTCTGACTTACTTCACTTGGTATGAGAGTCTCTAGTTCCATCTATGATGCTGCAAATGGCATTATTTTGTTCTTTTTAATGGATGAGTACTGTTCCATTGTGTATATACACCACATCTTCCTAATCCATTCTTTGGTCAATGGATATTTATGTATATATGTATGACTGGGTCACTTTGCTGTATAGTATAAAGTTGACAGAACACTGTAAACCAACTGTAATAGAAAAGATAAAAATCATTGTTAAAAAAAAAGAACCTCTGAGAGTGCTAGAGAAATTCCACCTTATTTACCTGCTGATGGTGTTTTTTCCCTTCTTGACCAATGACTGAGATATATAGAAATTTTATGTTCTGACCTGTGATGAAAATTCTTCCCTCCTTAACTATGTCCTTTTATCTGATCTTTTTCTTTGGCTCACACTCTCCATGAAGTCATTACTGACTTCCAAACCCTGGTGTCCCTTCTGTTATACAAACCTGTTTCACTCAGAGTGTCAGAGCCTTTAGGCTGCACCTGCCCATCTGTGAGTGGTTTATGCAACATAGCTGTTGTTTTTCTCACCAGTGTATTCATTCTCGGAAGATATGGGTTGTTTTTTCACTGTTTTGGGATGCCCTGAAGCACTGACATAATCCTAAGGTACACACTAGGATTTCATTAAGCACATGTTTATTGATTAATCAATCGTTTTTTTATGAAATTTAGAACTCTGGTGTATTACGCTAATTTAAAAGAGCTGTGCCCCTTAGAATCAGGAGGCTAAATTCAGAAAAAAATCAGGAGGGTGGAAGATGAAGAAGTTGGCTCTCATCAGGCCTATGCTTCAGGATGGGAAGAAATCAGATTTTTTCACTTAAGCTCTGTTATGATCAATGATTGAATTTGTCAGGACTTTGTCCTAGAAAAAGAATCAGACTTTTTCACTGCATCAAGCATTAAAAAAATCAGACATCAAATCTAATTAATAATAATATAAAAGCCAATTTCACAGCCCTTTACTTCAAACAGACCAATATGGAAGGAGGGCCTGACAAACATGGGCCTTCATGTTTGTGGTCTTCATAGTGACCCATAACCAAAGGGAAGAAAAGTGGAACTTTTTTGTATTCCCTCACCAACTGATAGCTTTGGACACCATTCACCCAGACTGTAACACAAAGGAAAAAGAATCAGGAGAAAATTTGGAGCCCAACCTCCTCAGTTTGCTTCATTAATAAGGCAACAAACTCTTCCTCAGGTTCCTCCTCCCTCTACCCCTCCCTTTCCCTTTCCGTTTCGTTTAACTGAAGGCAGTTTATCTCATTTTAATTAATTTTTACTTCCAGCATTATCACCCTGAGTATAAAGGCAAAAAGTTTTTTTTTTTAATTACAAAGCTAACGGCATTAATTACTAGTACAGTAAATGCATCAGCGCTTGCAAGCCAAGTGGGTTCCAAGGAGCTGAGGCAGCAAATGGCGAACATCTCAACAGCTGGAAAAGGCTTAGTCACAAAGGAGAAACCTTTCTGTGGTAACAATATGAAGGCTGTCGTCACACTGATTGAGCTACTGTTTAATTGAAAGTGACATAGCCAACAGACTAGAGACAGCACTATTGCATTACAGGGAAAGGGTTATTCATAGAGTCTCTCTGGACTTCTTGCTGTGCCTACTGTCAGCTGGGAAGCCAGAAATCAAACAAAATTTGAAATATGTGAAAATAGCTGCAGGAACACAGCACTGCAGTGTGCATGTATGTCGTACCAAATGTCCTTATTTCTACTACTCATTTAGTTTTTGCTCCACTAATTCAGAAGCAGTATCATGATGTGCTAAAAAGCTAAAACCCAGTACTTAATACATGCTAGAGAGGAGTGGCCAATGTTGAGTGTTCCTAAAATCATAAGGTTTGCAATTAACTTAGTAAAGTCAAGCAAAAGTGTTCTACCCACAAGTTTGAAAGGCCCAATAAGTGCATCACAGCAGAGCCTGCTAAATATTTTTTCTTTCTTGCAAATTGTATGCATGCTCTGGCAACCAAAATGTCATGAAGAAACACCTCTGCCATTTTGTAGACAGCTCATAGAATCAGCCATCCCCTATTTCTGCCCTAGCATTTCCGTAATCTGCTACTAAAGGCTTATACATGATTCTGTACCTCTATCATTCTCTGCATACAACTCAGATTTTCTCTCAGGCAGTCTCCTTTGTTTCCAGACATTTCTGCATGCTTATTTAAAATCTTCTTCCCGGAGTTGCTGTCGTGGCACAGAGGAAACGAATCCGACTAGGAACCATGAGGTTGTGATTCGATCCCTGGCCTCGATCAGTAGGTTGGGGATCTTGCATTACTGTGAGCTGAGACATGGCTTGGATCCTGTGTTGCTGTGGCTGTGATGTAGGCCAGCAGCTGTAGCTCCGATTTGACCCCTAGCCTGGGAACCTCCATATGCCATGAGTGTGGCCCTAAAAAAAAAAAGCAAAAAATAAAACGAAATCTTCTTCCCCACCCTCACTCACATCTTCTTGTAATTCACTTACCCTCTTTTTTCCTCCCTATTACATGTTTTAGTCGGTAACCGATAATATTTAAATATGGCTCTGAAAATCTACCTGTGCCATCAGTAAGATCTGAAATTATTTATGGAAAAAAAGAATCTGGCCTAGTAACCTCTGAAGGCCTTGAAGATGCCCTTAAGCTTTTTTTGGAAATTCTACCAAAGACAGCACACATATCTTCCCTTTTGAATTTTTCCATTCTTTTCTCCAGTGCATAAAACTTTGAGTAAAGATAAAACAATAAACTTTATTCCAGTTTTATTTTATTTTATTATTGAAAGAGTATATAAATTAGTTTCTTTCTGGAGTTCCTATATGGTCAGCAGATTAAGGATCCTGCCTTGTCACTATGGTGGTTGGTCACTGCTGTGGTGCAGGTTGGATCCCTGGCTTGGAAACTTCTGCATTCCATGGGCACAGCCAAAAAAAAAAAAAAATGTTTTTAATAGTTTATTTCTGTAGATGTAAATATTTTATAATGATTTCATGTAAAAGTAGCATGTTTGGCCTTATGTATGAACTTAACCACAAATTTTAAGTATTTCTGTGGGAAAAGTGTTCTGGCAGTTCCAAGGGACTAAATTATAAATGAAATTTTGGAATCCATTCTTTTATATTGGCAATTTCCTGTTCTTTTTGGTATTTAGAAGTGTAACTCAATGACTTCCATATAGCAAATTTATGTCTAACCTGTAAAAACTTAAAATAAGCAGGAATTTCCAGCTAATTTTAGCTCTGTGGTATTAACACTGATCTGAATTTAGATTTTATTTCTAACTACTCAGAGAATATAACTTCTGGATTTCCTTTTGTTTTCCTTAAACGAGTAAATGAATCTTGTGTTCATATTTGAGGATGTGAGAGAAAGGCAAATGTTTCTGTTCATTTTGTTCTGAATATCTTAATTTGGTAGACTAAGACTACAATTTCCCCCAAGAAAACACTTTCAAAAGAAATTTTGGTATCTTTTGTTTGTGAAATTTCCATGAGAAAGCTAGCCTGTAAACAAATATTGAAAACAAATTTAGACAAAATTAATTGCTGAATTTATTCAAATTTTTAGGAAACATGACATTTATTTGGATCGGAATTTGTCAAACACTTTTACTACTTTTTAAATCCAGGTATGTTTCCCAGTCCCTAGGATAACATGATAGACCTGATCTTACCCAACTGTTTCCTCAAGTTTTTCTTTGAAAGAACCTGTAGAAGGTACTGGATGAGATGTTGAATAGACTGTCTGCTGGCCCTAAAGCCTCTAGCTTCTTTCCTGACTAAAGAGGGGATTAATGTTAATCTCCTTTTGAGAGTCCAGGCTAATTTGAGAGTCCAAATATACATCTCCACATTTGCTTTACTGGACATGACAGCACTTAGAATTGGCTTCAGTTATTTTACCACACAAAGTAATCACCACTACAACTGCAACATATCAGTACTGATGAGAATCACACTAATAGCCATAGCTATCTATAATTTAATGAGCACCTACTCCATATACTTAGTACTGTATTACACTATCAATTTTCAGGTCCATTTAATCACTATGTTAAGTAGATATTATTTATACCTTTATTTTACGTATAAGAAAAGTGAGGTTCAAAGAATCCAGTGTTTTGTCCAAATGACTTGATTACTAAGAGTGAAACCTGAACTCAAACTTAGGTCTTTCTGACTCCAGAGCCTGAGTTGTAACTATTCTAGTAACACTAACAGTGAAATTATATATTTGAGTGTGTCTCCTCAACACTTGTATATCCTTTAAGAATGATTAGCTTTGGCAATATTGATTTATCATCAGATACTATCATAGGAGTCTTTAGAAAAAGGGATGTCTTCTCTGAAAATTTTGCAAGTTCTTCAAGAAGAGTTTTGATGAGTGTAGGAAAAACTGTGGTACACATAAAATAAGGAGGATTCAAAAGGCTAAGTTAAGAGAAACCAACATAAAATGATGTTCTCTCTCTTTTGAAGGCAGGTTGTACTTACCTTATACATCTGATATTTTGCATTTTGACCTGGCTTATACTACCTTTTCAAAAACAAAATAAAACAAAACAGCTCGTGCTCTCTAGGTGCAAACATCTACCAATGTATTTAGATAGATACATTTTGTGTATGATTAACATGAATTAGTAGAATGTAGAATACTTTATCTTCAGTCTCTTTTGAACCAATATCAGCATGACTGAATTTTGATGAGACTTTTAAAATCACAGCTGTTGGAATGCAAGGCAAATTATGTGATTGAAAGTTATGACCCTTTAAAATATGAAATAGCTCTCATTTTTGTTGTTCATTACCTAATAGATACTAAGTGGAGATATATCTTCCATATGTGAGCTGTCATCTGTAAAATTTATAAGTAGGGTGGCAGATAAGAGAGAAGAAAAGAAGAAAGGAGGGCAGGTAAGAAGATAAAAAAAAAATCAGAGGAGAGATGGGAAAGAAAAAAAAAATAGAGAAGGAGAAAAGGAGGGGAAATCCTATCCTAAGAGAAAACCCGGACCTAAAAGTGTACATCAGACATCAGTGTAAACAGGGTAAAGATGGACTTTGAATGGATGTTGTAGTCATTTAACCATCAGATATGTATCTGGTACTGTGCTAGATTTATGGTGATGAAGAAAATGGACATGGAGCTTGGAGCCAAGTGAGGGAAGTAAATTTTAACCCACAAATACTATAAAAAGACATATTCTTATTAGTGCTACAGTGAAAATATGGCTAGGAGATGTTCCTTAGATTGGGTGGTCGAATAAGACCACTTTAAAGAGTGGTTAAATTGAGACCAGAATGATGAAAACTTTCTACCTACGTGGAGAGCCATGCAAGAGAAGCTGTAGAGGTGACATTTACAAGCATATGTACAGGTCATACCGTGAAGTGTTCCTAATGTAAAGTCATCTCATGAATTCTAAACAGGTGATTCTGTGACAATTCAGATACCTCACTCTGAAGGGAGCTGGCTTTAGAAGTACTTGGAGCAGAGTAGCAAACCCACAGTTCACTCTCAAGGAAAACCTTTTTAGTACCTTGGTAATAGGGTAGCAGTCATCAGGATAAAACACTGGTTGCATATTTCTTGGAAAAAAAATCCATGACTTAAATTCATTTTCAAAGTGGATGGAGAAGGAAGAAAGAGATGCAAAGGCAATTAAGTGGTGGTATGTGGGGCGTGCTATAGGAAGGGATATTTGTGGAGCCTGTTTCCTCAGAATCTATTGCAAGAGAGGTTGAAAGAGATAGTCTTGCCATTATAATAATGACAGCCATGCACTTTATGAAACCCATCTGTGATTTGTATACACTATCCCAAAAGAGAGAGAACCATACTCCTTCAAGGGATTAAACCATCTAATAAATAATTCTGCAAGAATGAAGAATAGCTGATAACTGGATGTCACTGACTCTAGACAAGGGTGTGCTCATGGTGTTTCTGGGGCCTTACTGATATCCCAGTGATCAAAAGACACGTTCTGTAGGCCAGGGGATGTTGTGACTGAGATAATTAAGAGAACAGCTTCTGGTGAAAAACTAAAGCAAACGACTGCTTTATCCCTCTAGCAAAAGTTGGCAATAGAATGAAAAAGAGTCAAGAAATACTAGAAAGAAAATTTCATCTGCAGGGATCACCTTCTAGTAGAAGTAAAATAAATGGCAATTTGTCAAACTTCGATCTCATCCCTCTGGGGTAGACAATCAGCTATTTTCCAAAGCTGGGAAGACAGGTTGTCATCTGAGAAGGGGCCCTGAGTAGTAAATGTGATTATCAGCCTGGCACCTTATAGACAGGAGAATGGGGGAAGGGGTATGGAGATTTGTGAATGCTGTTCTGTATAAAGGCTTAGGAAGTTTGAGGGAGAATTAGAGATAGAATTTGGGAGAAACCTCTTGATTGCTCACTGGTTATATCAATAGTTTTTAATTTGAGAGGGTGGGAGAAGATTTGAAGATGTACCATGAAGAGTGTTCAATTTGATTTTGAAAGCTGGACAGCTCAATGCATAGAACATAGTGTGGAAAGATTAAATAAGCCAGTCATACAATGTAGAAAAAAATCATGGAGATTAGAGATTTTCTTTTTGATGCTGTAAGATGATTTGTAAAATTGAGTGTCTATTTAGAGAATTGGTTGTTTTTTTAAAGAACCAAATATCATAAGACACCTTAGAGCAATGTTTATTTTCAACATCGTATTTGATTTTTTTAAGTACAACAAGAAATAATAGAATAATAAAGTAAATATCTGAATATTTAATTCCTAGATTGAACAGTTATTATCATTTTATCAGATCATCTATTCAGATGATACATTTAAAGTCAATTAAAGATATCATGATATTTCACCCCTAAATAATGTGATCTTTAATTTAAAAAAATTTTCCTACATAGCCTCAATATCATTATTACACCTATCACAAATAGCAATAACCGCTTTATTCTTTAATGCCATCAACTGTAACGTCTATATTAGTTTCTAAAGGGTTATAGTCTCCTCTGCAGTTGGTGCACACAAATGGCCAGACCTCAGGCAGCCACATTGTGGAACCGGAATCATCATGAACCTTAAGAAGTCTCTCTTGTAGCTAAATAGTATCACACTCACACAATGTGTCATTAGGGAATGCAACCCCTTTCTATTGTTAGCTGTGAAAGTATCAGCAGTTTCCAAAGGGTTATACAATCTTTATTCTTTCTAATTCTTTCTCTTGGTTTGTGGCAGCATAGCTCCAATCTCTGTCTCTGTCCATAAAGAACCTTTTCAGCTGTGTCTCCTTTTTATGCTTGTCTTCTCTTATAAGGGTATCAGTTACTGTATTTAGGGGCCACCCTGATATCAAGGATGATCTCATCTTGAGATCCTTAATTACATCTGCAAAGAACTTATTTCCATAAAAGGTCACATTCACTGGTACTGGGAATTAGGACTGGAAATATATTTTGGGGGCCACTATCATATCCACTACATGGTCCATATTCAAGTTTTCCTAATGTGTTTTGTAAAATACTCTTTAGAGCTGATTTGTTCAAATTATTATCAAAGTCCATTCATTGGGCAAAGTATTTAAATTACAAGTGAGAAAATTTGTTTTTTGATCATTAAATGAAAAGTATTGTAGTTTCATTTATTTAACAAGAATGGATTGATATTAATCACTTATTATAGACAAGATATACTGTCCTAGGTGCTGGGTAAACAATGGTGAACAAAATAAACAGGGAGTCACTTACAAGGTCATTCTAGGGCTGGCAGCACTGCCACTGAGCACACAATCTCACAAGTGTTGCTTTAAGCCAGAAGTGCTAAAGGAATGTGGCCCTCATGCAGGATATAAGGTTGCCTTTTCCTTTCTGCTTTTCGACATCTGTAGATTTGAGAAAGCTCTTTCTCAAGTGTTGGCTTTTTTGTCATGTGTTGTTTTGCTAGTTACACGTTTATAGGTGCTTTATAGACCAGAATGATCAATGAAGAGATGGAAAGTGAACAGGCTGTGAAGATTTTCAGAAGAAAAGGAACATTTTCGGACCCAAAAAATATACCCTCTTTATCTATTTGCCTTAAAAGATGTTTATTGTGTTGTCTGGTTCTGCATTCTGTATGCTTTTATTGCATTCCTTTGGAAGCTGCCAGTGAGTTGAAAAGTCCGTATAAGAGGAAAGGGAAGCAATTGAAAATGAGCCTTTTTTTTAAGAAGTCCTTAGAAGTATGTTTTAATATTGTTCTCCCGTTTCTTGGATGTGTTTTGCATATGACTGAGTGAGGAACTCTTATAAAATGCTTGAGTATCCTCAGGTGAAGGATCTAATTAAGTAAGCATTACTATTTTTATTATTTTCTGGGCATGGTTTAGAATAATTATGGTTGGATAATATGAATAGTTGTTCCTTGAAAGAGCTAACTCAGCAGCCTAGTAGGGAGGTTATGATCTTGGACTTGTGAGTCTGGTTGAGTCATTAAGTAACAGAGAGCACGATCTAATTAAATTTGCCATCCTCACATGGGGAATCATGCCCACAGGTAGGACTACAGCACTAAACTTCAGGAAGGATTTTTTTTTTTTTTTTAGTTAAATTCATTAGAAAGAGACTGAGGGGGAAAATTTGAAAACAAACATTTATGAATTCTGCAAAGGAGCCACTTTCCAATATTCCCCTAGGGAAAGAATTAGAGCCGTGAAAGTATCAGCAGTTTCCAAAGGGTTATACAGTCTCCTGTGCAGTTAGTGCGCACAAATGGTTACATTTGAGGCAGCCACATTGTGGAACTGGAATCAGTGTGGACCTTAAGGAGTCTCTCCTGCAGTTAAATACTATCGCACTCACACAATGTGTCATTAGGGAATGCAGCTCCTTTCTATTGTTAGACAAAGGCACTGTAATGTCATCATTTAAAACCATTTCAGAAGGATCATGTACAGTATCACCACTTTAATAAAAGCTCAGGTTCTACTTTTTCATATTTCTTTCAAATCACTGACCATATGAATACATATTTTACATGGTTGGAGATACTAGTGTGTAAACTATTTTATGAGGTACTTTTTAACTTGATAGCCTAAACATGTTCAGTACTTTTTATATTCTATGTATTTTAATGTTAAGTGGCTTACATATTTTAACATTAAGCCCCTTTATAATATTTAAATGAATTGATACACCATAATAGATCAACTCCTGAGTTTGGACATTTATATTGGTTCTAATTTTTGATTACTATAGACAAATTTCAATTAATTTTTCACCAGTCTAAGTAGTTTTTGGTATAATGCAAGTCCTTAATAAATATTTGGTGAAGAGATGAATACTGTTTTTGTACTTTCTTGGCTGATATTACTGGGCATGTTTCTGATTTTGGAATTTCAATTACTTGTCCAAATGGTCATATATTTTACAGTGTCACCAAATCATATGAATATCTTTTACTCTCAACCACTTCAGAATTTGTTACCCTGTTAAACATTTTTAGATGAAATCTAGGTTAATAGTTCCTTTAGTTTGCATGCATTGCATTATGTTTATTACACTAAAGAACATTTTACCCTTTGTGAAGTTTATGTATTTTGAAAAGATGATTTTTGCAGAAAAATCACAGAAATCTATTCAATAATTAGGTAAGAAGGTGGGAAAAAGAAAGCACCTGAGGTGAGGAAGGGTTAAATTCCTTAGGGAGCCCATTTCTGGCTTCTTTATTTATTTATTTTTTTATATTTTTTTTTTATTTTCCCACTGTACAGCAAGGGGATCAAGTTATCCTTACATGTATACATTACAATTACATTTTTCCCCCACCCTTTCTTCTGTTGCAACATGAGTATCTAGACAAAGTTCTCAATGCTATTCAGAAGGATCTCCTTGTAAATCTATTCTAAGTTGTGTCTGATAAGCCCAAGCTCCCGATCCCTCCCACTCCCTCCCCCTCCCCCTCCCATCAGGCAGCCACAAGTCTCTTCTCCAAGTCCATGATTTTCTTTTCTGAGGAGATGTTCATTTGTGCTGGATATTAGATTCCAGTTATGAGTGATATCATATGGTATTTGTCTTTGTCTTTCTGGCTAATTTCACTCAGTATGAGATTCTCTAGCTCCATCCATGTTGCTGCAAATGGCATTATGTCATTCTTCTTTATGGCTGAATAGTATTCCATTGTGTATATATACCAATCCAATCCGAATCCAATCATCTGTCGATGGACATTTGGGTTGTTTCCATGTCCTGGCTATTGTGAATAGTGCTGCAATGAACATGCGGGTGCACGTGTCTCTTTTAAGTAGAGTTTTGTCCGGATAGATGCCCAAGAGTGGGATTGTGGGGTCATACGGAAGTTCTATGTATAGATTTCTAAGGTATCTCCAAACTGTTCTCCATAGTGGCTGTACCAGTTGACATTCCCACCAACAGTGCAGGAGGGTTCCCTTTTCTCCACACCCCCTCCAGCACTTGTTATTTGTGGATTTATTAATGATGGCCATTCTGACTGGTGTGAGGTGATATCTCATGGTAGTTTTGATTTGCATTTCTCTTACCTTTTCTGGCTTCTTTAAATGGGGCACATTGCCTTTGTTTCTGATCCTTCCCCTAGACCCCAGTACTCACTGTTCACAGCTCACAATTCTCAAATGTAGCTCTTATGGACTTAACACACCCAGACCAAAAGTCCAACCTACAAAATTAGAATGCAAGAGTACTGAGTTTAAGCCTTTTCCTACCTCACATTTAAGTAGCTAGGTATAGAAATGTGTTTATGCCCTGAAGGGGATACTTTAAAAATTTAAAACAAGGACCAAATAAGTAGTTATTAAAAAGTAATTTCACCCATGGCACCCAACTGTAGTGCTATGGAAATAAAAAAGTATCTAATTGTTTTTCTTTTCTTTTCTTTCTTTCTTAATTCCTTCCTTCCTTCCTTTCTTTCTTTCTTTCTTTCTTTTTCTCTTTCTTTCTTTTTCTCTTTCTTTCTTTCCTTCCTTCCTTCCTTCCTCCCTTCCTTCCTTCCTTCCTTCTTTCTTTCCTTAACCCACTGAGCAAGGCCAGGGATCGAAACCCAAATTCTAATGGAGAGCAGTCAGGCTCGTTACCACTGAGCCATGATGGGAACTCCCCCAATTGTTTTTCTGAAGTCATAAAATAGGCATAACATCATAGAATGTCACAGCTGGAAGGGGTCTTAGAGATCAGCCTCATTTTATAAATGAGGAACTATGTCCAGAGAATTACAAGGTTCCTGAAATTTCACAACTTAGAGTTGGAGCTGAAGCTGGAACCCAGATTAGTGGGTTTGTACAACCCTGTCTTTATGGATCTTTCTTCTAGAAAGAGAAGCAGCTGCCAATTCCAAGTGATGGAGGTGAGCCCAATGGGGTAAGGCTGGCTTATCAGACTCTGCTCTTAATAGATGCTTAATAATTATCTCTCAAAGGAGTTTCCATACTGTGAAGCTGTGACCAAAATGTCTTTTGCAGATGAGCGCCGGATGAAGCCCACATTGGTGTGTTTACTGCCTTGCGCCTGTACACACACTTAGGTGCATGTTCATGCACACACACACATATGCACACACACCTCTTGTTCATAGAATGTTACACAGAGGTTTTCAAACTGTCCTCTGCAAAGTTGTGTATTCCATGACATCTCTTTAGGGTCACAGTGGGGATGGAGGGGGTGAGACACCAGAGTCTTCAATCAGCACAGCTCTGCCAGTATCTGTTACATACAGCAAAGTCTGTGTAAGATTTTGCGCAATGAAGGTTCTGCCTCTCTCACCGACATAGACACACATGCATGTACATAGACATGTACTCATTTGGAAACCACTGATCTAGATGAACTACGTAATTTTACAGGCAAACCCCTGGAGCCTCAGAGAGCTGGAATGGCTGTGTGACCTTCCTAGTTAGTTAGGAGGTGAGGTCGGAGAGTGGAGAGGGCTGTCATTTGGAATCCTGAGGCTCTTGGTCCAAAACCTGCCTCTACTGGCTTATAAAATTGTTAACATGGGCCAGTTATTTAACTTGCTGAGTCCACTTTCTTGTTTATAAAATGGAATAATTACATTTTTATATAGGCCAGTTTTAGAAGGAAATGGAGGAGTGTGTATGTATGTATGTGTATGTATGTAAACAGGTAATTTCTGTATTTGAAAAAAATGTTTGGATTATTTTCATTGTTTCCCTATTTCTGGATCTCAGGGTCAGAACCGGAGCCTTGCTTCCTGAATCCCATTTAATACCCTTTTGACTACAGAATGGCTACTTACCCTATGGTATCAGAATTTTCTTCCATCCATGGTCCTTGATTATGGCAGTAGATACATGGCCCCAAATCCCATATCTCATCCCTTGGTTCCAGTCTGATGAATATAAATCCTGAAACTCCTTAAGTTATGATGCTTGAGTTTCCATAATGACTGCTCCATAACACAGCGAATCTTGACACCTGATAAGAATAAGACATTAATGTCTCAGACTGTCCATCTTCCTAATGCTTGGCAGCACAAATGACCCTAAGTCACAGTACTCTCTTTTCCAGTGACTGATAAAGTATCCTCTATTATACATTTTCCCACATTTAGCTTCTGTTCCAACCTCAACTCCTTTCATTTCTTGTCATTGTCCCACCTCCTCTCATTCTTTGTTCCTTTTATAACTGTTGTGTTTGTGTGTATTGTACATATACATATTGTTTACATATATATATGTGTACACACACACACACATATGCAAATGATAGGGGAAAATGGCAAGACACTTTGTTAAAATGTGTGTAGTTCTTTTGCTACTGATACTGAAGGGCAGAAACATAAACTATTACCAATAAAAATTTTGAACCCACTCAGAATAAAGTTAAAAAGCTGAAGACTGATTACATGGTATTAAAAATGAAAGCAGAGGGGGAGAGAGAGGCAGCCCATTTAGGAGAGAATGGAGGTCATGGGAGGTTATCAGTGAACTCCATGCAGTACTGCTGGGTACAGAGAAGACTTCAGTGCTGTAAAATTGGGAAGCAAATTTGACAAATTTATGTCAAAAGTGTTGTCAGGTAGGGGTTCTGGTGGGATAAGGGGGATACAGGAGTGGCAAGGAGAATTTTAAATTAGAATTATGAGTATATTTAGTAACCAGTAACTAGGAGAAACCCACTCTCAGATAAAGTCTGTTATGATTTGTTGTACTCTATAGGTAATATGTTGACATTTGATCCATATTATTTCTTCCTGGGATAGTCTGCATGTTCTTTCTCCTACATCCAGTCTGTTAGGTCTACTTTCCCCTGTCTCCTGGGCTCTACTACTTTTGGAACACAACTAGGTGGAAGGATGGATTCCCACTCCTCTTCCACCTCCCCTTCCCAACTCTCCACACCTGCCTCCCACCCCGAGTATGTTCCACATCCCCTATTCTTTCTTGCATTGTCAAATTGTTCAGTAGCACCTTTACATGCTGAAAGTATTTAAGATTAGATTATGCTTTGTACATAATTTTAAAGCGTGCTATCCTTTCACCTGAACCAGTATGGAAATAAAAGCCTTTCTCAAACCCTGTGAATGAAATATTAATACCCTATAGGTTATGCCCTGTGGTGGGCTCCCATGCCCCCCTCACATCCCCTTCCCCAGCTCTTAGACAGGAATAAGTAGTGTGGTACAGAGGTTGGAAACAAAAGCACCAAGATTAGAAATACCTGTTTTCAATCTTTGAGTGAATTACTTAACTTTTTAATCCTCAGCTTTCTCATTTGTAATTGAAGATACTAATATCCTCATAAAGTTTTTATGCTGAATAAATAAGCAAATACTATGTAAAATGTGTAGCATAGTAATTTGCACATGGCATCACTTTAAAACAAGTGAAGAGAAAACAGTAATCCATTGTACTTCTTCTCAACAGGTATAAAGTCTGTGGAGCAAAGACTATGTCTTAATATCTATGCAGAACATAGTAGGCACTTAATTAATTTGGAAGTAATAAGTGCAAGAATGCATCTATTTGTGAACAAATCATAAAACTAGAGCTCAGAAGATTAAATAACTTGCCCAGAGTCATTGTTAAAAGAGCTGGAATTGAGGCCATATGTATTTCATTATATGCTGCTAGTCAGTCTTCTGTAACATAAATGCTTTCTTTATATTCTTTACTTTGTGGAGGGTTAGCCCTTGCTTTTTCAAACTTGATTCCTAGAGCTTTACAGGCTTGTGATGAAGAAAGCCATAACTCCTCGGGACTTGATGTTAAAGTGTTTTGGCTCCAATACCTGCATGAATTTATCTGTTTGGTAAAGGTGTGAGCTTATACCACAACAGCCACCAGCAGTGAGAATTAATCTCCTGAGTCTTAATTAAAACAGTCTTTGGAGAATACAACTGCCTCAGGAAGTACCAGAAATCTCATTTGAAAGCTTCCTGATTGTGATATTTCCAATGTCATATTACAGATTCAAGAAACTTGAGTGATTTTGGAATAAGTTTAGGATAAGAACAGCCTCACTTGAAGTGCTTATCTTAACCACCAAACCATCTGTTCCTCTCCCATCATGGTTCTAAACAGTACATAAGAACAAGCACTCCTCTCCCTGTCCCATTTTGCATCTGAACATGATCTATTTCCAAACTAGCTTATTTTTCTCCCTTCCCCCTCATGAAAAGCAGAAAGTAGCTGTGAACATTTCAGCAGAACTGGAAGAAATCTTCACCTCTTTCTAATATCTCCTTCCCTACCCCCCCTCCTAAATCTCATTTTAAACTTATAGTTATTTCAGTGTGGTTGCTTTTTTTCCCTCTTTTACTATTCACATCGAATTCATTACTATGTCTACTGTTTTTTCTTTCTTTCTTTTCTTTTCTTTTTTTTTTTTTGTCTTTTTGCCATTTCTTGAGCCGCTCCCGCAGCATATGGAGGTTCCCAAGCTAGGGGTCAAATCGGAACTGTAGCTGCTGGCCTATGCCAGAGACACAGCAACGCCAGATCTGAGCTGCATCTGTGGCCTACACCACAGCTCATGACAATGCCAGATCCTTAACCCACTGAGCTAGGCCAGGGATTGAACCCTCAACCTCATGGTTCCTAGTCGGATTCGCCAACCACTGACAGGAACTCCCACCTACTGTTTTTTCTAAACAAAAATATCTCTTTCTTCTTCTTCATCTCATGTATTAGATTATTATAGATATCTCTTCTTTCTGTTTCCCTGCTTCTAGATTTTCTCATCCTTCTATAATCTCCAACAAGATAGAAGAGTAATTTGTTTTAGATAATAAAGCAGGGCTATGAGAGAAGAAAAAAAATAATTTGATCCTATGTTCTAGTATAAGATGTACAGTGCCCCAAACAAGGGCAGTGAATGTCACTTTTCTTCTTTGTCCTGATCAGAGCATATCTACAGTAGCAATTCAATTCTGGGCACATTTAAAGGACATCAATAAACTGAAGAAGATCCATTACAGAGTGATCCAGATGGTTAAGGGCCTGGAGGGCATGGGAGGTAAGGGACAGATTAAAAATCCTGGAAGAGGTTATTTGAAAATAAAGAAGCTAAAGGAAGACATGACAAACTAAGATTTAAAGGAATGTTAAGTAGTAGGCGGATTAAGGTTTTTTGTTTGGTTTTTTTGTTTTTTGTCACTTGCAAGAATAAAATTTGAACCACTGACTGGAGACTAAGGTTAGTTGGATTTCAGATCCATCTTAGGAAGAATTTTTTAATGTTTGATCTCTGTAAAAAGGGGTGAGCACCTTTGTGCAGTAGTGACTTTCCTGTATAAGAAGTTAGTGCTAGTACTTATTCCAGATTTTGTAGGATCAATTCAGGTATAGAAAAAGGAAATAGACCACATGACCTCTTGGAATATCTGCAGTGCTAAATAGCTATGATTCTTCAGTATTTGAGCCTTATTATCCACCATTTTCTTTTTTTACATTTTTTTTGTTTGTCTTTTAAAACAGCTTTATTGAAGTGTAATTTACATATAAAAATCACTCAATTTAAATGGACATTTTAAGACTTTTTTAGGCCAGGTTTAGGTTGACAACAAAATTTAGAGAACTAGAGATTTTCCATGTGTCCCCTGTCCCCACGCATGCATGGTCTCTGCCATTATCAACATTCCCTACTAGGGTGGTACATTTGTTACAGCTGATGGAGAGCTACATTGACACATAATCACCCGAAGTCCTCTATTCTCTGCCTATCCATTCTCCTCTGCCAACCCTGGCAACCACTGATCTTTTTCCTGTCTCCATAGTTTCTTCTTTGCCAGAAAGCAATATGGTTGGAATCATACAGTATGTAACCTTTTCAGATTGGCTTCTTTCACTTAGTAATAATCATTTAAGGTTCTTCCATGTCTTTTCATGGCTTGATAGTTCATTTCCTTTTAATGCTGAATGGTGTTCCATTATCTCAATGTACCCCAGTTAATTTATCTACTCACTGACTAAAGGACATCTTGGTTGCTATTTATCACTTTCTTAGTGAACCCTTCTTGCTTTAATTCACTCAGTCCTCCTCACCTACCATGGTTTATTCTGATCCCATACCACTGCACATACTTACCCATTCCTGAAATTTATTCCCATCAACTCCCCCAAAGTCAGTTCAAAGAGTCATCTAATTACATTCACTTCTCTGGTTGCTTTGCAGATGAATTAATTAGGATTTAAGCTCAGTGTCTGTAACAGATATACCAGGAAAAAAGAAAAACAGACAAACAAAAAACAGTGGTAGAATGTAATAGAAGGTCATTTCTTCCTTAGGTAACAGCCCAGAAGTAGGCAGTCTTGACAGTGGTTTTGCTTATGTTTGATAAGTGGCTTCCATCTCTCTGGCCCAGGCAGTGTTTCCCCTTCTCACCTTCTTGCTACAGCAGGCTCTTGGAAAGGTGCCAAGGCAGTGCATGCTCAATAATTTAAACTGCAAATGTGGAAATGGAATATATCACCCTTGTTCACATTGCATTAACCAGAATTTTACCTCATGGTTATACCGACTGTAAGGTAGACTAGGGAATAGAGTCTTCCTTGAGTGGCCAGGGACCAGTTAAAACTCGATCATAGATGAAAAGGAGAATGGATGTCAGAGAATATCCCTCAATTGACCAGGGCTACCCCTCAGAATTGCTTATTTGGGGGTTCGTTGCCTTACTTTTTTTTCTCTTTTGTGACAGTAAATTTTGCTTTTCAGAAAACAATTTTATTTTGAATCATAATTTGCTATTAATTCCATTAAAAGCTTAGGGATAAGTTCTTATGTTTAAAATTTAGAACCCTTGATCTATCATTGATTATAATATTGTCTTTTTTCAGTGTGAAGTTTCTGTGCTTTACAGTTAATGTACCATGATTCTTCTAAAGAGAGAATTGGTAATAGACAGTGAACCTTCAGAGTCTTTGAATATAGTTTAAAAACATATTGCAGCACTATTCACAATAGCCAAGACATCGAAACAACCCAAATGTGCATTAACAGCTGATTGGATTAGGAAGATATGGTATATATACACAATGGAATACTACTCAGCCATTAAAAGAATGAAATAATGCCATTTGCAGCAACATGGATGGAACTAGAGACTCTCAAAATGAGTGAAGTAAGTCAGAAAGAGAAAGACAAACACCATAGGATATCACTTATATCTGGAAACTAATATATGGCACAAATGAACCTTTCCACAGAAAAGAAAATCATGGACTTAGAGAATAGACTTGTGGTTGCCAAGGGGGAGGGGGAGGGAGTCGGATGTATGGGAAGCTTGGGATTAACAGATACAGACTATTGCCTTTGGAATGGATTAGCAATGAGATCCTGCTGTGTAGCACTGGGAACTATGTCTAGTCACTTATGATGGAGCATGATAATGTGAGAAAAAAGAATGTATACATATATGTGTAACTGTGTCACCCTGCTGTACAGTAGAAAATTGACAGAACACTATAAACCAGCTATAATGGAAAAAAATAAAAATCATATTAAGATGGAAAAAAAAATAAAAACACTCAAATTACAAAGTGATCCACTGAAAATTCTCCTATTCTTGCTTACTGGTGAGACTTAAAATCCTTACATTTTCATATAGGTTTACCATTAGTGCAGGAAAGCAGCAGAATGCTTAAAGGGACACATTAGTCAGGTTCCCTAAACCTGCTTCTTCCCAGTATATATGCCTAGGGGTTATACTCACCCAAAAGATGAAGAGGGAAGAATGCTACAAGGAACTATCACTTATGTAAGCTTGCAACTTGAAAACCTGTTTCCATGATTTTTATAAGCCTTAATCATTAGTTAGATAGTTATTAAATGCTTAAGTAAACATTTGTAGTATCTAATCAACTCAGAAGAGTGTCTTTGAAGTTAATTTTACTTCTGTAGTTCCTTTGAAGTTTTATTTTGTATCTATAAACAAGATTCTCTAAATTAAATCTCTGCCTTAATAGGGCAAATGGTAAAAGTGAAATGGTAGAGTGAATATGCTTAGAAAAATGTCAGCCTGGATGGATTAGTTTCTCAATTACTTCCTTCTCTATGTTGTTTAAAATTGGCTTTTCCTTCTGTTCTGATTTTTATCAGGAAATATTATGGTATTGCCGTAAATGGAAAGAAAACCTCCACCTTTAGCATCTTTAAATTTGCTCAGAGAGTAACTTTCTCATCCCTCCTGAATCATTTTGCACCTAAAACTGAACTTGTGCATCTTTCCAATTGGCTGATCATAAGCATTCTTTCAATTCCAGCTTCCATTTATTTGATATCACAGCACCCACAGTTCATTATTTCCCCAAAGTACTAGACTGTGAATTGCCTCATGGCTGCTCAACAAACTGTGTCAAGCAATAAAATCCTGCGTCACTGGATTGGGTAAAAGTGTCCTTCCTTGGCATTCTTTTCAGAGTCTTTATCACAATCAGAATCCTATTGTAACCTGACTTCTCTCTTCTATTACATGTAAGGAAGCATAATCAGAATACTGACACAAACTTTAACCCACAAAACCAAGGTCTCCTGCTATGATCTCTCTTCCTGTATCCCTCAAATTTTGTTTATTCCTGAAAATAAGAGCTGGTAGATGGCAGAGTCCTCATGAAACAAAAAGTGATCTGGACCTCTTTCTTCAAGATAAATTCTGACCCCAAATTCCTTTCATTATTTTGCCAGATTGACTAGTTCTTTTCCAGGACCTAAATCTAGAACATCTAATAAGAGCTCAGTCATATTCACATTAAATCAACACATTGCTGCCCACTACCATGGCAGCCCACATTATCCTCTTTTCAGATTCTCAGTATTTATTTTAAATGCCCTAAAAGCCCTTGGCTTTTCCATGTTTGGGGGTTGGCAGAGTGTAAAGTCAATCTAGCTTAATACAGTCTTGCTTATTGCTTTTTGACAATCTGTCCTGGACTTTTCATTCAGTCATCCATTCTTATGTGTCTTTACTACTAGTCTATACTATGTATTTATGTTTCCAAATTGTCATCATCATCATCATCACACGAAAAACTTGGGACATTAAAGCCTGATACATATTATTTATTCCTAAATGGTTTCCTGTTAAATAAATAGTCAAAAAATACAATTCCAAAATCTTTTTGTTCAATTCGAGACTTTAGATTCAGGACTAAATACCTGCTCATTGATCCCTGTTTGCTTTTTGGGGGGCTTCACCTGAACTCTTCTTGTTCTCCAAAATTAAAGTCTTCTCCCCACAAACACACATGGACATATACACATACTGAAGCCATAGTGTATGCAGAAGACTGCTCAATTTGAACCTTACTGTCAAATAATCCCACATTATGAAAAAGTTGGAAAGCTATATGCATGGGAAAAAAGCAAAAGCACACATGCTTCTAAAAATAGTGTTTCCACTGTGGCACAGTGGGTTAAGGATCCAGCATTACTTCTGTGAGCTGCTGAGATGGGGGTTCAATCCCTGGCCCAGCACAGTGGTTAAGGATCTGGCACTGCTGCAGCTGTGGAGTAGCTTGCAACCAAGGCTCAGAGTCCATCCCTGGCCCGGGAACTTCCATGTGCCATGAATATGACCAAAAAATAAAACTTTAAAAAAAGAGCAGAATTTGGAGAGGATATTTATATAACAGTAATTGTGAGTAAATATTTTATAAAATGTTATATACATTTATAATACAACTTTTTTATATTAAGATTAAAGGGAACTTTTTAACTTCATAAGGGAAATCTATTAAAAATATAGCAAAATACTTAGTGGTCCAGCTAAGTATTGCCTTGAAAGTCTCCTAGAAGAAAACATAGGCAAAACACTCTCTGACATCAACGTCACGAATATTTTCTCAGGTCAATCTCCCAAAGCAATAGAAATTAGAGCAAAAATAAACCCATGAGACCTCATCAAACTGAAAAGCTTTTGCACAGCAAAGGAAACCAAAAAGAAAACAAAAAGACAACTTTCAGAATGGGAGAAAATAGTTTCAAATGATGCAACCGACAAGGGCTTAATCTCTAGAATATATAAACAACTTATACAACCCAATAGCAAAAAAGCCAATCAATCAATGGAAAAATGGGCAAAAGGCCTGAATAGACATTTCTCCAAGGAAGATATACAGATGGCCAGGAAACACATGAAAAAATGCTCAACATCGCTGATTATAAGAGAAATGCAAATCAAAACTACCATGAGATACCACCTCACATCAGTCAGAATGGCCATCATTAATAAATCCACAAATAACAAGTGCTGGAGGGGCTGTGGAGAAAAGGGAACCCTCCTGCACTGTTGGTGGGAATGTCAACTGGTACAGCCACTATGGAGAACAGTTTGGAGATACCTTAGAAATCTATACATAGAACTTCCGTATGACCCCACAATCCCACTCTTGGGCATCTATCCGGACAAAACTCTACTTAAAAGAGACACGTGCACCCGCATGTTCATTGCAGCACTATTCACAATAGCCAGGACATGGAAACAACCCAAATGTCCATCGACAGAGGATTGGATTCGGACTGGATTGGTATATATACACAATGGAATACTATTCAGCCATAAAGAAGAATGACATAATGCCATTTGCAGCAACATGGATGGAGCTAGAGAATCTCATACTGAGTGAAATTAGCCAGAAAGACAAAGACAAATACCATATGATATCACTCATAACTGGAATCTAATATCCAGCACAAATGAACATCTCCTCAGAAAAGAAAATCATGGACTTGGAGAAGAGACTTGTGGCTGCCTGATGGGAGGGGGAGGGGGAGGGAGTGAGAGGGATCGGGAGCTTGGGCTTATCAGACACAACTTAGAATAGATTTACAAGGAGATCCTTCTGAATAGCATTGAGAACTTTGTCTAGATACTCATGTTGCAACAGAAGAAAGGGTGGGGGAAAAATGTAATTGTAATGTATACATGTAAGGATAACTTGATCCCCTTGCTGTACAGTGGGAAAATAAAAAAAAAGAAAAAAGAAAAAAAAGTCAGAAATGAGGCAAAGATGCCTAATATCACAACGTATACTGAAGGCTTCATAGTTAGTACACTAAGAAAAGATAGAGAATAAAAGGCATGAAGATTGTAAAGCGAGAAGTAAAGCTTTTATTTGTAGAAAATATGATTGTCTACATAAAACAAGAGGATTTATATACTATCAGAACTATAAAATAGTTTAGAAAATGGTTGAATACAAAAATCAATATCAAAAATCAACTGTTTATATACTTCAGCATGAGGAACACATTTCTCTCTTCTCAGGGAACTTTAGTGGGGCTTGCATAAAATGATTGGGGCTTGGATCCTTGCAAAGAGATAGGGGCTTCCAGGGCAGAAGGCAAAAGCAGCAGCATCTAGGGGAGTTATTTGGGAGTAGGGGAGGGTATTTGGAGGAGGAGTTCCTGGAACTAGTATTCAGTATGGGTGGAAACAAGCCAGGGAAAGGATGTGGATGGATGAGCCCTGGGTAGTCTTGTCTGAAGTGATATGCAGTGAAGAGTTGGAGGATAAGGCACACACAGAATTACACATGTCAGAGAATAATCACATGCCTCAGAGAAGGACGTGAGTTTATTGGCTTGCTAGGCAACACCAGTGAAGAAATTCACTGAAGAGATGTCTTAGGTGTTTGCAAGTAAAGGGGGGTGGGAATTCATGGTGTTTATGCTAATTGAGGATGAAAAGCAAGAACCCTGGATAGGAGAGAATGAGTCCATTGGTCTCTATACATTTGGTTAAAATAAGTTCTGCTTTCATAGGTCAAGAATGAGTCTTTAGTAAACCTTTGAGGATTGAGGGAAAGGGATCTCAAAGTTCACGGTGCTTTAACTGTTTCAGCCAGTTAGATGAGTTGCAGTAAGGCAGCATTTGGTTTCTGTAGCTCCCAGGCAAGTTCCTTAGTCACTGGAACATTTTCCTTTTACAAAAATAATGTGGGGTGACTAGATCTACCTCAGAAGCCATGATAAGGGGTGTGTTAACATGTTGGCAACTAGAAGCCCCTGAAATGCTCCAGGAAGAGAATGGCACAGACAGATTTCTACCCAGGGGGCTGGGGGTACCCTGGCAGCCCTGCAGAGGGGGGTCCTGAGGGGAATCACCGAGTTGACTATCCATGTCTCTTCTAAAAAGAAATCAATTTAGTTTTCTGAAAAGACACTAATACATAAAAAATGAAGAAGACGAAGTCCCTGCCTTTCCAGAAAAGTGTTAACATTTTGAATGTTTGGATGAGCTTGGTGTAAAGAGGTGAGACTGTTTTAAAATCCGTCCTGGTTGGTGCTCCCTGAGCTTTAGGAAAGCCTGAAGGAGGCTCTGCTGGGAATGGCAATTAACAGTCTAGGCACATGATAGGAGCCAATGCATGCAAATGAAAAACAAACAAACCTGAAAGTGGGATGGAGAGAAGGAGGTACAGGGGGGAGGGACAGAGAGCAGATGAAACAGTGAACCCACCCATCCGATGAATTCTTCTCTGCTCTCATTTCCAAACTGCACAGGCTTGGCTGAGCATGCACCTTACTTGTTAATCTCATTTTTGCATCCCTGTTTTTGTGGCTGTCAGAACTCCATATTATGCAAATTTGGTTTAAGCAATTAAGGCAATAATGTTTCCCTTGAAGAGTTTGACAAGGTAGTGGGAGCTTGGACTGAATTTTATAGACAGGAGCTTGGAAGTTTATTTACCTACAAATAGAGGAGGAACAAGAAAAGGGAAAACACTGCAGCACCAGTCATACCTGAGCTGTGCTGCTGACTTTCTTGCTTTTCTTCTGTTGTTTCACAGGAGAACAAAGGGTCACTGCACGGCATTAGCAGGTGGTAAATTTAGAATAGATGAACACGTTTCACAAGACATAGAATTAACCTGTTGAATTACTGCTACAGAAGGCCACGGAATCAAGTCTTCTGGCAGATTTTAAAAGAGCTGGGTGATTTCATGGCAAATAATAGTTGAAGTCAGTGGGACGCTGTCTCCTGTTTGGGATCACAAGCTGATTGTCTTGCAGCTACAGAGAAGCAAGGCCAGAAAGCTGGACTTTGTCCTCAACAAACCAAATTGCCCAGTAGATGAGAATGTCACAATAATTTTCCTCTGAAAAATCCACTGTCATTAGGAAACCAGATATGATGCATCAGACTCTTAAATGGGGATAGCACATTTCACATTTCTGTACTTAGGGGAACAACACCCAGATGATGCTGTGCTCAGCTTGAGCATGTGGCTGAAAAACCCCTCTTATAGGTTGCCAGAAATAGTTTTAGAAATATCCTTTACTAAAGTCCCTATGTATGACTGTGAATATTTCCCTTCTCCCAATAATGTGGTTGGGGCTACCCAAAATGTCATGGTATCAGTAATTAGTGCCCACCCTCATAGAAAATCCTGGCATTTATTAGCTGTCCAAGCTCTCATTAGTTGATCAAGTGGCTAGAAAATATCTGCTATGCATTTAGCTCTTGTGTGTGTGGTGTGTGTATGTGAAAGAAAGAGAAAGAGGAAAGGGGGGGAGAAAGGGAGACTGAACAACAGTAAAAATATAAGATGTCTTTCTCCTCTTTCTTAATCATTCTGTTAGTATATCATTCACTCCCAGTTCCTGATACATGTCTTTTTAATTTCCCTCATATGGAAACCTATATCATTTTTCCAAGATTCCTCCCTCCAAAAATACTATCCTTATCACCCAAAATCAACATTCATACTCTCACTTTTTTTAAATTCTCTGAATTTCTGAGTACATATAGTCAATGGTTGCTGGTACCACTTCCATACATTCCTCAAAAAAAAAAAAAAAAGGAATTCTGATCTCTACTCCCTGAACACAACTTTATAAGTCAACTGTACTCCAATAAAATTTATTTGTTTGTTTATTTTTGTCTTTTTAGGGCCACACTTGCGGCATATGGAAGTTCCCAGGCCAGAGTCGAATCAGAGCTGCAGCCACCAACTTACACCACAATTCATGGCAACACCAGATCCTTAACCCACTGAGGGAGGTCAGGAATCGAACCCTCACCCTCATGGATACTAGTGGGGTTTGTTACTGCTGAGCCACAACAGGAACTCCATGAGATAATTTTCTTAAAAAAAAAAAAGATGGAGTTCCCGTCGTGGCGCAGTGGTTAATGAATCCGACTAGGAACCATGAGGTTGCGGGTTCGATCCCTGCCCTTGCTCAGTGGGTTAACGATCCGGCGTTGCCATGAGCTGTGGTGTAGGTTGCAGACACGGCTCGGATCCCTCGTTGCTGTGGCTCTGGCGTAGGCCGGCGGCTACAGCTCCGATTAGACCCCTAGCCTGGGAATCTCCATATGCCGCGGGAGCGGCCCAAGAAATAGCAACAACAACAACAACAACAATAACAACAACAAAAAGAAAAAAAAAAAAAGAGCTGAACATCCAATTAAACATTATTTGCCTAAGTTAATCAAGTCCTTCTCTTGGCCTTACTCTATTTGATTGTTCTGCAGCATTTCACACTATTAACCTTGAAAATTTGACTTGCCTTCAACTCGCATTTCTTTTTTCTTTTTTCTTTAGGGCCACACCTGTGGCATATGGAGGTTCCTGGACCCGGGGTCAAATCGGAGCTATAGTTGCTGGCCTACACAATAGCCACAGGAACACAGGATCTGAGCCGCATCTGCAACCTACACCACAGCTCACAGCATGCCAGATCCTTAGTGAGGCTAGGGTTTGAACATGCAACCTCATGGTTCCTAGTCGGACTCTGTTTCCACTGCACCAAAATGGGCACTCCCAACTCATGTTTCTGATAATTCTTTCTCACCGTTCTTCATTCTGTTTATTCATTCATTCACTCATTCTGTCATTCACTTATTTTAGTAGACATGCATCAGATTTCTACTCTATGCTAAGAATTGTGATATGTTCTGGGACAACAAAATTGGGATGACACAGTTCCAGCTTTAATGAAACTTTATGTCAATGGGGATAAAATAAATGCAAGTTAATTAACATAATATGGCAAGTTAAGTGTAATGATAATGCCAGTGGGTTATGATTGAAGGCAGAGAGAAAGTACAGATAACTGTTAGGATTGAGCTTCAGGAAAGGCATCTTGAAAGAAGTGACAACTGAATTGAATTTAAAATTTGTAAGAACAAGTTAACCATGCATCTCATAAAAGTAAATGTTACCCCAGGTTTCCTGCTCAGCCTTCTTCCCACTCAGCTCAACTTCCTGTAAGTTTAACCTTGGAAAAACACTGATGACTCACTGGCATCTCAAGAGTAATTTCTAATGAGCTTTGATTTTCTAGTAGAAACTCCCACCAGCATTTCTAACTTCTTGGTGGAAATTTCTCTAAATTTTCTTCTCTATATAGCACATCTAAACATTACCTCTGCCCCTACATCTTCTTTTTGGCTGAGGTGCCAGTCTAAGTTAATAATACTCTTTCATTCAGTCACTAAAGCTTGAAACTGTGGAGGTGCTTTGAGTTTCTCATTCTTCTGCTTTAAACTACACAACACATTGGTCACCGACTTCTGGAAACTGTATCTCCCAAAGGAACATAAAATCTGTGTTTTCCTTTTTAGTACTATAGCCATGATTGTCATCATATCTCTTTATGAATGGTGATAATTTTCTACCTGATCTCCCTGAATTTAATCTCACAGAAATGTCAGAAAGGCCATGCAGGGTTTTTTGTTTTTTTGTTTTTTTTTAACATTTTATTCCCCACTCTTACTTTTTCAGCATTGTCTTTTCTCATTCTTTCATTCCTGTCTTTCACTTTACCTGTACAAGATGGCTTCTGCTTACCTGCATATGTCATTTTTGTCTGTATCTCTAAGCCATTTCTCATGTCTTGTGTAAAAACCTATTTTTTCTGACTTGTGAAAGTTAATTTATTCCTCATGCCCAGTTTAAATGCCATCTTCTTTAATTTTCTAGGGAAAATTAATTACTCCCCAGGCAGTTAGATAGATGGGTAAATAGACATGAAAATAGATATAGATATACTTCTATCTGTCCCCTTTATATATTTAAATAGTAGCATGCATCGTTTTATAATAAAGCTGGCCATGCATGTGTCTACCCACTAGACTACATCTACTTGGGGAAAAAGCCTGGGTCTTGTATGCATGTTCAGGGGATGCCTATATGCCCATCTGTAGAATGGGCATATAGGTATGCCCATATAGGTATGTTCCCTGGCTCTCAGTTTCCTAGTGTTCTTCTGAAGAACCGAAGTTCTCATTATTAAAAATAATCTGAAATAGATGGCTTAATATTCAAATAGAGGAATTAAGATTGTACTGAGAAGAGAGTGATCCAAATGATTTGGCTACAAAATCTGCTGCCCTTTCTAGAAAGAGAAATAGGGAAGGCTTTGAAGAGTTGGCACAGAGCTTTAAGCAATCTTTAACTTAATACGCTGAGTCTGTAGAGTTGTAATTTATCCGCTCTAGCTGAGTAAGGTGAGTTTGTATACTTTATACTAGTTTGTAAGCCATGATTGCCTGGCACTTTAGTTAAAAAAAAAAATGATGTTGTCTGCATCTTGAAGCAGCTGGCTCTATGTGACTCTATTGGAGGTGAGACATTTGGAAGGAGGAGTGGCGAGGACAGAGTTATAAATTCCATGCTTAGAGTCTGCATTTATGCAGTCCATTTGCAGCTCTCCCAAAGACATCCTGGTTTTTCCAGGAGAGGCAAGGGTAGCATCAGGGGGTGGGTGATGGAACCCAGACTGGAGGGGTGGGTTACTTTTGTATCAGGGCTGGACAGAGGACCCTATTTTAATAGAGACTGCTGCTTAAAAGCACTTGTTACTTGGAAGAGAGAGATTTTGAATGGCCTCTAGTTTTATTTTAATTTAATGGACCTTTAAGGAGATGTGCGTAGCTTGGCCCCCAGGTGAAGAGAGTAACAGAATGAGAGATGATGTCAGTGAAAAACCCAGGCAATGAAAGGTTTTTGTGAGTTAATCAGAATTAACAGGGATATGGCCAGAATGGGTATGGGAGCCTAAGAAGGAGGTGAGCTTTTGAATGAGGGAGTGCCTGGAGAGTTGGTAATCTAAGGAGAAGACTGCTGGAAAGAAGGGAGTGGAAGAAAGATACACTTAACCTCCTTTAAAATTTTACTCAAGGCAAGCACTAGCTTTGTATTTGACTGCATGTGATAAGGCAGATTTCCAAAAAGGAAAAACTCCTTCTGTTTTTTGTTCCCAAATTCTCTTTGTGACCCAATACAATTTTTATAGAAAATTGAAATTTTATCCAGGCAACAATATCTAAAATAAAAATCCCTGGAAATGATCATGATGGTTTAGGTAGTATATTAGGAAGATATAAAACTGATTCTCTTGCAAATTATGATCTACTTGAGACAGTATTTAATTATTTCCATCTGGCCACTGGTAAATTTGCATGAAATAAATGGGCTTAGTGGAATTATTGTCAATTCAATTCGTGTTAACAAATACTTCTCAATAGTTGGACACTGTATTAATTCTTTAAGTTCTAAGGAGAAGAAGACAACATCATAATAAAATATTTACAGAGGACTTACTGGAATCATAAATTATTCTAGTGGCTGTACTAAGACTACCATAACTATGGATGGAACTTTTCTCCTCAACTATTTACTAGTAACAAAACTGTTTAGAGATATAGATTGTATATATATTATTTACTTTAATTATATTTGTGTTAAAGTAATTCATATTAACATGACAGAATGATTTAATCAGAAATATTAAGATAGATATTAATACTAGAAAGTGAAAAAAAAGCGGTTGAATTAGTGAAGGCACAACCAGGGAAACATAAACACGTTAAAGCATTTAAATGAAGGAAATTAAATCTGGAAGATGGATTACACAGGTGATACAATTGAGGAGCAGGGCATTGAGGCAACTCAGAGATTAGCATCAACTATGGACACAGTGGGAAGGATCAGGTTTACCAGAGCCATAGGACTGATCTCCAGAGAAGATGTAGTCACAGCCAAAATGGGGACCACGGCAGAGACAAATGGCGGGGGGACACCCTGGCCTCTTCCACACCCCTGTCCTCTCATTTTCTGTTGGTACTTCTCACTGAATGAATGAACTCAGCTGACAGTGACAGGAGAGCCTGGGAAACACAGCCTGTACCAGTCACTCCACAACTCAGAAGAGAAGGGAAAGAGTGAAGAATAGCTCTTAGAGTTGTAACAGATAAACTGAAGCATTTAGGAATTTTAAGAATTTATTTGAGCAAAACTTAATTTGAGCTGGGCAGCGTCACACCGGTTGTAGTTAGAAGCACTCCGTCTAACAGAGCTGGGAAAAACCTGTTATAGAGAAAATGGCAGAAGGAAAGTAAGGAAATTATTGACTGGCTGTAGCTTTCAAACCTAGTTGCTGTTTGTGATTGGTTGTCCTTAGTTTTCAGTTTCCTAACTTTGAGGTATTACAGCCCTAGATTTTGATTTTCCACCAAACCAAACTCGAGCGGCTTGGCATTAGCACCATCTCAGTCTAATGGCTTCCTTGTTTAATTAATTTAACAGAGTAACAGAGCCAGGGACCAGCAGAGAGGTATCTATCCCTCCAAATATACTGTATTATCAATAAAATGGATTGTCTCTAATATTCTTTATAAGCCCCCTTTTATATCATACCAAATGGGAACCTTAAGCAGTGTTTGGTTGAGCATAAGGCAAGGTGGAGGGCTGGTTGGGAGGGGACACTTAAGAATGCCCCATGTCCGCATTGGCAGCAGTTTGATTCCTTGAGAGTGTGGTGCTTGAGATTCACAGAAGTTGAAAGAGAAAATAGCTTTTCCCTGTGTGTCTCTTCCACTGTCAACATTGTTCCTGGACTGTTCTCTACATTTCTCTCTAGGTCTCACGTGGTGGCCATGTACTTTTGGCCATCCTCAGTTTGATATGCCCTGATTTATGCAGTGAGATCTTGTATTCATTTCCTAAGAGCAGGATATCATCACTTCTCAGCCCTTATCTCTCTCACCTCCCCCACTTGTTGCTAGTGTAATGCATTTTTTTTTTAATGCTGACTTTATTCTTTCCAGTGGGAGGGGTCATGCTTTAACTGGTAAGATTTAGGAAGGGCCAATTCCAATTGCAACCTGAATACAGCCACAAAAGTCTTTCAGCTCTCTGTCTGAAACTCAGCTGTGAAAGGAAACGCTGTGCACCACTAAAAGAGTGGATGTAGGATTGAACTGGGGTCAGCAAAGAGAAGATTATGTAGCTGGTGATAGCATGGAATGTAATTCAATTCCTAAAGAGTGTTACAATTATTATTTTGTTGTTTTAGTCAGAGTTTTAATGTTTTGCTTTCATTGTTTTGTGTTCTTCCTTTCACCTTAATGATTAGATGGTGTGGACTGAAGACTGGAAGGGTTTAGGTGTATTTTCCTACACTCTGGTGGCCAGGATTTCAGGTCTTTTCCAGCTTCTGTTTTAATATGAATTTGTGTCAGTTCCAATCCCCAAATGAAGTATATTATTTCAAATGGGGAACACCTTTATCTTGCAGTGTCTAGCTTGTAGTAAGCATTCTTTTTTCTTTTGCTTTCCTTTTCTCCTTTTTTTGCTTTGCTTTGCTTTTTCTCCTCTCTTCTTTTCTTTTTGTAAATATAAAATCTTGGAGTTCCCTAGTGGCTAAGGATCTGGCATTATCACTGCTGTGCCTTGGGTTGCTGCTGTGAGTGAATTTGATCCCTGTCCCAGGAACTTCCACATGCCATGGGTGTGGCCAAGAATAAAAAAAATAAATAAAAATAAAATCTTTTTACAAAGCTTATTAAGTCTTTTTGGATGAGGAATATTTCATTTAAATCTGAGAATCCCTCACATTCCAAGTGATAACCTGTTTTTCCAAGGCAATTAATGATTCCAAGTTTTACGCCTCTTGTGACAAGTAACTTCATACATGGAAACTTTGAGAGAGATTGCCCAGGTTCAAATCCTCCAGTTACCTGAACAACAGAGGAAAAATCAAGACAATCAGGAATTACTTCACTTTCTTTTATGGGAGATAGAAGACTGCCTTATAGTTCCCAGTCAACCTAGAATAAGTCAAATGATTGCAAGCTCAGAACTCTTATTTTGTAAAATGTGGAAATAGTTCCTAAAGCTCCTTATTTTGATGAGGACTTAGTGAGTTCATGTGTGTGAAAGTACTTTATAAACACTAAAACATTGTAGAAATAAAAGATTTTGACGTTGCCTCATCTCTCTCTCTCTCTCTCTCTTTTTTTTTTTTTTTTGCTTTCTCTAGGGCTGCTCCCAGGGCATATGGAGATTCCCAGGCTAGGGTTCTAATTGGAGCCATAGCCACTGGCCTACGCCAGAGCCACATCAATGCGGGATCCAAGCTGTGTCTTCAGCCTACACCACAGCTCACGGTAACGCCGGATCCTCAACCCACTGAACAAGGCCAGGGATTGAACCTGCAATCTCATGGTTCCTAGTCAGATTCGTTAACCGCTGCGCCAAGACAGGAACTCCCTCATCCTCATTTCTAACTGCAGAAGAAACTGTTGATCTACCATGCGGTTGTTCTGTCATAGTGTGGTGTTTGGTATAGCACTACAAAAGTTATCTAATTAAGTGACAGTGGGAGCACCTCTGGTATTAGTATAACCCTATTACATTTCAGGTTAAAGAAATTAAACTGGAAATCAGTCTATGGCTTGGACAGTTTTGTTTATCAGAGAGCCTTCCAGAGCTGAGAAGGGTCTTAGTGGATCATCTATCCCAGTATCTTAATTGCTTCATAAGAACCCCCCTGAAAACGAGGGGAAAACAGTGTAGTGCTAACCATTATCAAAGTTGTAGCAGCAATAGGGGTGGGGTGGGCAGAAACTCTTCATTTGCCTGCATTTGCTGACTCATGCACTTAATTCTCTTTGATTTTCCGTCTTTTCAGGTGTCACTTATTGATAATATTTTTATGACTTCATATTCCCAACTCATTCTCTCTAATTTTATTCTCCTGGCATTATTGAGAAATAAAGAGAAAGAGGGTGAAATTGGAAAATAAAAAAAGATAGGCAGAGAGAAGAAAAAGGAAGGAAATGTTTACTGGAGAAGTTGGAAAAACTTAGGGAGCAATGGAATTCAAAAAGGTGATGAGGATAGCTGGGCAGAGAGGCAGATGATTAAAAAGTAGACTGAATGCTAGGGTTTAGAACAGGTGTCTGATCATCAAGAACAGACTTGTGATTGCCAAGAAGGGATGGGGGAGGGGTGGATTGGGAATTTGGGATTAGCACATGCAAACTATTACATATAGAATGGATAAACAAGATCCTACTATATAGCACAGGGAGCTACATTCAATATCCCGTGATAACCCAAAATGGAAAAAAAATAGGAAAAAGAATGTATTTATATGTATAACTGAATCATTTTGCTGTACAGTAGAAATTAACACAACATTGTAAATCAACTATACTTCAATAAATTTAAAAATAAAAGTTGTCTGATATTTCCTTCTATACCTGCTCTTGTTCCATTTCCTTCCAACTCAGGGTTACTCCTAAGTTACCACTGCATCAGAAAGGTGGTTCTCAAGCCACCTATCACTGATGAAACAGTCAGCAAGTGTCTGTCAAAGCCTTTGTTGGCTCATAAGGTATTAAATATTTATAATGTCATGTGTTCCCATGGATCTAATAATCATTGACTTACATGCTAATGGTTTTGTTATTTAAAAAACCCTGCTATAATAGAATATTTGAAAATTTTAAGTTCATGTCTATTTTCTCATTTTTTCCTCACAGTAATTCAGAAATTAAAACAGATATTTTGACACCATTTTACAGATTAAAAAGCTAGGGTCCATGGCTATTAAGTAACTGGATATTACACATCAAGTTGGTAATATCTAACTAAGTGATGCAGGAGTTAAATCTGATTCCTGAATCAAGCAATCAGGAAATGGTTAAACAGGATCCAGAGCTGTTATTTGGACATTTTTAACATTTGTCATTCTTTCTAAAAACTGTCATAGTTTGGAAAACATGGCTTTAGAGGCCCCTGAAAAGCCCTGAAATATGTCATTGGCTAATTGCAGAAGTATCATGCAGGAATGTTGAGATGCCGCAGAGACGCAGATTCAAACCAGAGTAAAGCAAGAAACCAGCCCACAGAGAAATGAGTTTCATTTCTCAAGCTAAGTGACATGGTTCACCCTGGGACCCACTGAGGCTGGTTGGGATCCAGAAGTTGAGGAGAATCCCTGGTGCTACATTCATCAGGGTAACCACAGTTCTTAACCTTCTTTGGATTACAGACCCATTGAGGAACCCCCCAAAATGTGTGGTTAGAACACAATAACTATTTCATTCAATATCAGGCATTCACAGACTTCCCCAAGTCTGTTTATCAAATGTTTCTCAGTGTATACCCCTTGGACTGTTTCATGAGAATCTCTCCATGTGCTAGCTTATTAAAATTCAGATTCCTGATTCTCATCCCAAACCTATCATAACAGTCTCTGTCTGGAGTGTAGGAATTCACAGTTTAATAAGTCCTACAGCTGATAGTCATGCAGTCTAAAGTTTAACAACCCAGATAAAACCATATATCTTTGAAACATAAGTTTGAAGCTTCCCCACAAACTCAGCCAGTCCTGTTCCAACCTTAAGCAATGTTGCCATTTAGCCTGTATTGAAGCTGGGATGAACACTGCTCTGGGAAGTCGGGTGGTTCCTGTTTTTTTTGTTTTTGTTTTTTTTCCTGTAAGTACCCAAGATAGGAAGCCATCTCATTTAATAGGAGCCTCAGAAGGCATCTAGTGGCTTCCTCATTTCCTAGCACCAGCTGAAAGAGTATTCTAAGCTGTTAAATTCTGTTTGCCAAATACTGTCATCCCATTTATGCCAAACCACCCCCCACCCCGTAATAGCAGAAAACATTACCTGCCTTCTAGTTTCCCACTGTCCATGACACATGCACTTTTCACTGTGTCCCTATGGTTTGGAAATATGAAGCCAGTGAAGTAAAAAAGTGAATGATCCAGTCTTGTTTATTCCGATTAAAATGCAGGTACACACTGTTTGTTTATCTCCCTCTGGGAACAAGCTGGGAAACTGTTAGTGTTGAGGAAAATAATAATAATTTAAAAAAAGTCTTAAGTGTTGACTCCACAATTTCAGAGCTTGATAAGTCCTTCTGAGTATAGCACGCCATCACTTTTCTCAGCAGGGTATAATTACTCATAACTTGAAGGTTTTATCTCTGGGTTGCCTCTAATAAAATGGGGGCAAAAATAAGGTAAAGCTGTTACTCACTGGAAGTATAAATGTTTAATTAACTATCACATATAATTGTTTCAGTCTCTTGTGTGACATTTGCATAGTCCAGGAATTTGGGGTTGGGGGTAGGGAGATCATCTAGCAAATTTATGAAGATTTATAAAGTAGGGCTTACTTAATGTAGCACACGCATGTGTGCGCATGCGTGTGTGTTTCAACTATTGCACCTGAGGCTTTGGTTTTTAATCTCACCTTACTTGGTACTAATTTTCTCTAGGAACCCTTCAAAGTATTTTTAAACTATGAAATAATTATTTCATCCTTTGTTCATCTTACATTCCTTCCCTTGTATAGGCGAATGTCTCTTGTATTTAGCATTTACATGTGGTGTATCTGATGTTACCTCGCAGGACAGAAAGTAGAGGAGGCAAACTGAACTCTGCATTGATAATCAGGAATGCGTGTGTCACGGCTTCTTCCAAAATAATATAGGCCATTTAAAAACCTATTTCAAAATGCCTCTAAGGAGCCACCCTATTTGTTCCTTCTATCCTGGACCCAGACAACTTTAGAAGTTTCTAGGCATTATGGTTACAGGGCTAAGACCCTATGACTCTCCATCTGTGGTGGAGACTTTTTCTGGAACAAAGACGGTTCTGGAGGTCTGAGAAGTAGGTGTTTTCTCTGGATCTGTGGCAAGGCCCAGACAGAATATATCCCGAATGTAACCCATACTGGGGAAAGCCTAATTTGTAGTGTTGGCTAATTTCCATGGTTTATAATGCTGTCATCATAGCCATAAGAGGCTCTTCTCTATCTATTCAGCATTTCTTCATGATCATCAAATGTCAACATCATTTTTACCTCAGAAATGTTGCTATTGTTCCTCCTTATAGCAGGAAAATTCTTCCCTCATACAATTGTCTACCCTCTCTACCTTAGTCCCTTCAGGGCTCCACTTAGTCCCCCCACTCCTCAGAGAGGGCTTCACTGACCACTAATTAATTTTTCTCTTATTCTTTTTCTTTCTTTTTTTTTTTTTTTGCTTTTTTAGGGCTGCATCTTCGACATATGGAGATTCCCAGGCTAGGGGTTGAATCAGAGCTGTAGCTGTTGGCATACACCACAGCCATAGCAACGCAGGATCCAAGCCACATCTGCAACCTACATCACAGCTCACAGCAGTGTGGATCCTTAACCCACTGAGCAAGGCCAGGGATCAAACCTGCATCCTCATGGATGCTAGTCAGATTTGTTAACTTCTGAGCCACGACAGGAACTCCCACACATTAATTTTTATCAAAACTTTCCTTAAAAAAGACACATGCACCCGCATGTTCATTGCAGCTCTATTCATAATAGCCAAGACATGAAACAACCCAAATGTCCATTAACAGACAATTGAATTATGAAAATGTGGTATATATACACAATGGAATACTACTCAGTCATAACAAAGAATAAAATAATGCTATTTGCAGCAACATGGATGGAACTAGAGACTCTCATACTGAGTGAAGTTAAGTCAGAAAGAAAAAGACAAATACCATGTGATATCACTTATATCTGGAATCTAATATATGGCACAAATGAACCTTTCCACAGAAAAGAAAATCATGAACTTGGAGAATAGACTTGTGATTTCCCCGGGAGGAGGGGGATGGATTGGGAGCTTGGGGTTAACAGATGCAAACTATTACTTTTGGAATGGACTAAAAGTATGAGATCCTGCTGTGTAGCACTAAGAACTGTGTCTAGATACTTACAACACAGCACGACAATGTGAGAAAAAAAGAATGTATACATATATGTGTAACTGGGTCCCATGCTGTACAGTGGAGGAAAAAAAAGTGTGTTGGTAGAAATAACAATAAAAAATAAATTAAAAAAATTTTATCTACTTTTTCTTTTTTCTTTCTTTCTTTTTTTTTTTTTTTTGTCTTTTTGCCATTTCTTGGGCTGCTCCCACGCATATGGAGGTTCCCAGACTAGGGGTCTAATCGGAGCTGTAGCTGCCAGCCTACGCCAGAGCCACAGCAACGCAGGATCCGAGCCGCGTCTGCGACCTACACCACAGTTCACGGCAATGCCGGATCCTTAACCCACTGAGCAAGGGCAGGGATTGAACATGAACCTCATGGTTCCTAGCCGGATTCATTAACCACTGCGCCACGATGGGAACTCCTATCTACTTTTTCTTTGATGGACTTATCATGACTTGGAACTGTATGTTGATTTATTTATTATTGGTGTCCTCCACTAGAATATAAACTAAGAAATTAATTGATTTTCTTCATTATTATATCTCCAGTGCCTTGAAGAAAGCTGACATGTAGTAGATATTCAGAAATAATTTTTGAATTATTAAATAAACTGTGATTTAATCAATAGTCATGAGATGAAGACTGCAAACACTTTGTACAATTTTGGAATATTTTTAATTTTAATAGGAATGGTTCATTCTACTTGCCTTCCCATTCTGCTTTCATCTTTCTACCATAGCCTCTCTTGACTGTATGTGAGAACTGGGAACCTCTTGGAGAAAGGCACTCTCTCTTTGAATTCCTCATGCCTGGAATAGAGTAGAAGCTCAATAAATAAATACAGATCGAGAGCATTAACTCACCATATATTCTCTTTTTCTCGTTAACTGTTTCAGGGATGATTAGCGATAAATTTGTAGGTTAGAGAAAAAGGGGTCTGTGCACATCTGTCAGGGCCGGCAAGAACTTGAAAGGTGAAAAAGAGTGTGTTTTGTTCCACAAAGAGGCTGGAGGGAGAATAGAAGAAAGTCATGGGATGAAGTAAATTTTGGCAGCTGCCAATGAGAAACAGCTAAAAGTCCCTGGAGTCTTGGGGTAAAGAAGCAGCAGCCCTGGGGATGAACAGATTAATGGCTCCCATGGAAACATGTGGATGCGAGGCATTCCTAAATATAAGATGTCATATTAAACCTCTAATCAATTGACCCTCCTGTGATAATCTCAAAGTTAACTATTTCTGGGGAACCTGACAGAAGGCTTCACTGAGGCAATGGGTTTTCTACATCTGCTTTTCCTCTAATGGAGCTAGATCACTAAATGAGGCTAAGAACTCCCTTAATAAGGGTCCCAGACAGGGAAGGCATTTACAGGCATGTAGATATGTTGTTTGATGTCAGCAAGGAACTCTAAAACACCTATAAAGAGTCTACTGTTTTCATGTTTTAGGACAAGTTGCATAGAAAGATGTGTACAAAAGTAAGAGTTTGATTCTGTAACCATGTAAGGAAAGGTCCAGGTGTGATGTACCTTTGGTGTATGTGAGTAGGTATTGAAGGGAAGCTATGTATGAGGAAAAGAAGGATGCTGAATGAGTCAGAGGGAAGTCTCATAACTCGATAACTTGCAGTGTAATAGCCATGGAGGAAGATATTTACCTCAAGAAGGAAAGGGATAGGGAAAATGCAAAGGTTTCATGTTCTGCTGAGTCTGTGATACTTTGAAAAATGTACTGCTGACATTTTGAGGCAATAGGAAGATCCCAGCAATTGAGAAAGAAGAGTGGAGGTAGGGACCAGACAAAGAAGGAAGGGAAAGCTGCTTTATTTCCCCCTGATAATTAGAGGAAGTTAGTACAAAAAAGCTCTTTAAACGTTCTGAAATATAATCTCTTCATTTTACTTCATCTTTCTGGGTTAGGGTTTCCATCTGTAATGTACTTAAAGCTATAGTGGATATTGGCATTTAGGGCTTGAATCCAGGAGGTCTTGGGTTTCCCCTAAGCCAATCTACTTTTCCACTCTACTTCACTAGGTTTTTCAGCTAAACTAATGTGGTACGATCCACATACCAGGACAATATGGAGAAATTGTGACACAGGCCAAGGAGTTGATGGAGAGCTAGAAGATAGAGGATTGAAGACATTTAGAAAAACTATGAAAACCAGAAAGATCAGGGTAAGGACATGCTACACTAGCTCACCCTCTGTTGTGTCTTTTATGGTACTAGGAAAGATGGTCATTGTTACTTATAAAAATCACGTCCCCCAAAGTTGCTCTTCTTCCCCTCCCCCAATCCCAGGAAGACTTTCATGGAAAATAGAACCTTTCTGTTATGCTCACCCAGCTCTGTTCAGAGCCACAGGATTGAATACACTCAGAGGCATATCCAGCTAATGCAAACCCTGCTAGCCAAATAGTTTTTCCAGGCTGAGGGATGAAGTCAGATATGAAGGAAAAGAGTATAGGAATAGAAATGATAATTGAGGTCTTCTGAGAGTTAAGAGAGAGATTATTCAGTATAGGAAGCAAAAATGTCAAGAAATGGGTTGCAGTCCTGTAATTTCATTGGACTAATTGTGAGTCCTTGAAGCTCGATTTCCTCTTTACAAAATGAAGGGATTTGTCATGATGTCCTAATGGTGCCAATGTGATGTAATTAAGTCTATTCAAGAAATAATCCTTATCTTGATTAGGTAAATAGGACTTGATTAATTCCACTCTGATTAACCACTGCCTCTCAACCTCTTCTAGAGGCATTTTACCCATTCTACCCAGCAATTCACCATCTTCTCCCAGCAGAGATGAAAAATGCCCCAGTCTCCTTCATGATAGAGATCAAGCCAAGATCTAAATGCTGTAAAACATAAAACACTTCTGCAGATGGTTATGGTTTGCCTTGCAAGTGGAATGGCATTGGTGGAGACAAGATGAGGAGGGGAGAAAAGGAGGGGGGTATAAAGGAGAGTTTCCTTTAAAACATCAAAAAGACTTTATAGATCTTTTCTGCCCTTTCATGAAGACTTCATCTGGCAGCCAGATTGCCTTAATGGTCTGCCTAGAAAGACCCACCCTGGCCTGACATAGCCAGACACACACTTTCCAGCTTTGCTTTGCTTCTTTGATGCTGTCACATGTTCTTCATTTTCTACATTTCATTCATTCTTTGCCTTTAAGCTATAAGGATAAAAGTGCCTGGCATTAAAAAAAAAAAAATCAGTGTACATTTTTTAAAGGGGCAGGCATTTCATGCAGCTTTGATTTCCTTCTGGGAGAAAATCATTACTTTTCTTTAAAGGAGAAATTAGATTTTTTTCTGCTTCCTCTCCCTGCTTCCCACCCTTCACCCCAGTGCTCCCATTTTTCAGCAATAAGAAATAACACTGGGTTTAGTGCAGGAATGGGCTAGAGAAATGATTGTCTCCTAGAAAGCACTTATGCCACTACAATGAATAAAAAAGCCTGAGCATTCATTTACTGCTAAACAATGACGAAAGACAATTGGAATGTTTTAAAGGACTGCACTATATTCAACATCTGGTAAACATTGGTTGAGATAGCTGTTTTTAAAACCAGGTGGTGTAGAGGAGGAACGATAACCAGTAGAGTATGATTTTTATAACCTTTGAAATGTATAAGAAGGTTACATAGAGAGGTCTGAAGCATTGTGTATGAAGGAGCATGTTAACAGAAACAGAGTAAAAACCCATACTGCAAAGGAAACACTTATACGAGAGAATTCCTGTGTGTGGAATACTCATGTAAGTCACAAAATGTGGCCACAGGGACACACTCTAGATTTTCTCTCCAAATTAATGAGCCCAATTTTAAAAATATGGAGTGGATCTATAGAAGAAGGACAAGTAGTAATATTAAGGAATAAGAGTTGGCTAGATGAGTGTCTAAATACACACAGTGGGGGAAAATAGGAAGTGATAAGATTTCCAGATAGGATAAATGACTACATCCATAACAGGTATTTCGAACCCAAATGAAAGAATAATGTCTGGAACTGATCCTTAGATTTGAATGTGGAATAATGCTGGAGATATATGTGTAATACACAAAAACAAAACAAAACATCCCCCCCACACATACATATTTCTAGAGGAAGAGGAAAAATGAAGAAATCTATCACCCACCTATTAAACTCCAGGAAAGGAAATGGTGCCAAAATGTGGAAACTGGAAAAAAAAAAATTAAAGGGAAAATCTGCAAAGTTAAATAAACTACAAGAAACCCCAAAACATTCCAAATACCTCATTGGAAATTCATGATAAATGGCTTTAGAGGCTCAAACAGGCCAAGAGCTGGTGACAGTAAAACAAAACTCTGAATAACCGGCTGAGTCAGAATATCTCCTGTTGGAAGGAACAAGAAAAAGCGTCTTTGGGAGAGGGGAAAACAATTAGAAAAACAGGATGATCGACCAACCAGAGCAAGCACCAAACACTTAAAAAGTAAATATAGGAGGATCCCATGAAAGGTACTCAAAATATAATAGTAAACATACCTTTCAATAAGGTAGCCTAGTCCTTGCTTGGAGCCTCTTTGAAGATCACCCAGACCCTGTACATCAAGGGACAGAATCTTTTAGGGAATTTGAAACACCATTTGAAGGTCAGTATATGAACAATGGGCTTAGGAGAAAAAAGGAATATCAGGAATTCCTGTCTTGGTGCAGGAAATGAATCTGCCTAGGAATCAGGAGGTTGTGGATTCGAACCCTGGCTTCGCTCAGTGTTAAGGATCCAGCATTGCCGTCATCTGTAGGTTGCAGACTTGGCTCAGATCTGGTGTTGCTGTGGCTCTGGTGTAGGCCAGCAGCAACAGCTCTGGTTAGACCCCTAACCTGGGAACTACCGTATGCCATAGGTGCACCCCTAAAAAGACAAAAGACAAAAAAAAAAGAAAGAAAGAAAGTAAAAAAAAGAAAAATCAGGGAAGCTGATTGCAATATTAATTTCCTTTATTTATAAAACAAGTCTATAAATCTGAGTAGCACCAATGTGTCATTCAGAATAATTAGATAAAATAATGACAAAGTCACTGACTTTCTCACTTCCATACTGGTTGTACTGGTTCCATTCATAATAAAAAGACTGGGAGTTCCCACTGTGGCATAGTAGGTTAAGAATCTGACTGCTGCTGCTCAGGTCACTGCCACGATGAGGATTCAATCCTGGCCTGGCATGGTGGGTTAAAGGATCTGGCTTGGCCACAGCTGTAGCACAGGTAGCAGCTGGGGCTCAGATTCAATTCCTGGCCCAGGAACTGGAAATTCCATATACCACAGGTGCAGCAATAAAAGTTAAAAAAAAAAAAACAACAACTCAATAAATGCTTATAAATCCTCCTTTACTGAGAGAAAGGAAGCACAGCTTCTATAAGTGGAAATAATTTATAACAAAGCTACTAGGAACCTAATTTACCACATTATTTTTTTAAAAAACCTTTCAACATTCATAATGAGAGAATGTTTTGTTCTTTTGATGTGGACCAGGATCTTACTTAAAAGTGGGAAATAGGGAGTTCCCATCGTGGCACAGTGGTTAACAAATCCGACTAGGAACCATGAGGTTGGGGGTTCAATTCCTGGCCTTGCTCAGTGGGTTAAGGATCCGGCATTGCCATGAGCTGTGGTGTGGGTCGCAGACGCGGCTCAAATCCCATGTTGCTGTGGCTCTGGTGTAGGCCGATGGCTACAGCTCCGATTAGACCCCTAGCCCGGGAACTTCCATATGCCGCGGGAGTGGCTCCAGCAAAGGCAAAAAGACAAAAATAAATAAATAAATAAATAAATAAATAAATAAATAAATCTCTTGGGTTGGAGTTCTCTTGTGGTGAAACGAGTTAAGGATCTGGTGCTGTCACTGCAGCAGCTTGGATTGCTGCTTTGGTCGGGTTTGATCCCTGGCCCTGGAACTTCCACATACTGTGGGCATGGCCAAAACAAACAAACAAACAACAACAACAAAAAAAGTAGGAAATAAAACAAAGACAATACACACAAAATGACTCATTACAAAGTTATAACATTATACTTCTTGTGAAAAATCCAAAAGAGGAAATAATTAGTAAATTCTCCCAAATGGTACCAGCCTTCCACGGCTGTGAAGTGCCATCTCAATAGGAATAAACAGAAAAAATACCTCTTTATTTTTCTTCTAACTATTATTATTATCAGGGATACTGTCTCATTTAATCTCAGTCTATTATAATCCCTTGCAGATCTTCTAGTCAGAAATGTTGTCCATTCACTAAAATCTAAAGATTGTCCCATTATTGAAACTAAAATAAACAACTGTCATTTATTGATTGAATGCTAACAGTGTATCAGGAACTCTATCTTATGAAGTAAGAACTACCATCATCACTATATTCGAAATAAGGAAACTAATGCTCTTTAATTTAGAATAACTTGTTCAAAATCACTCAGCCAGATAGTTGGGCAAATTCAATATTTTCTGAGGTCCCAGAGCCAGTATATTCCCTCACTAACCCATTGCACTGCCCTGACAGCTGTTCATGTGTTTTTTTCCCATTTAATACTCTCCTCTATTAGCCTAAATTAAAATCTTTCCAAGGTCAATGTGTTACCTGTACATATCTTGTAACACCTCATGTGATGCCTTCCACAGAATAAGCCTGTGATCATGGTGAAGTGAATTGACTTTCCCTGGTGCAGTCAAAAGTGGGCATGGCTGTGCTGGAGACCTGGGATCCAACTGTATTGTGTTTATTCAGTCTTAAATTTAGGGGGCCTCCACTTTTATGTTTTACACTTGTAAACATTCAGAGACCAACAGTTAGATTAAGAGTGACTGGAAGAATCAAGTTCCATCCCTAGGTATTTCCATAGCATTTTGTCATAGCACTTAGGGTACTCTAGTTGCATGTTTTAATTGGCAGACTCTTCCAGTAGGCAGTAGGGATCATGAGGCCAGAGACAGTTTCCCTTCTTGTTCATGGTCTTAAGTCTGCGGCCCGGCACAGTTCCTAATATATACGAAGACAAGTTATATATAATTGTGTATATATATATAGATACAGAAATATAGATGTATCTATATCAATATCTTTTTATAATGATTTTTATTTTTTCCATTATAGCTGATTAGCAGTGTTCTGTCAATCTTCTACTGCATAGCGAGGTGACCCAATCACACATACATGTATACATTCTTTTTTCTCACATTATCATGCTCCTTCACAAGTGACCAGACATAGTTCCCAGTGCTATACAGCAGGATCCCATTTCTTATTCATTCCAAAGGCAATCATTTGCATCTATTAGCCCCAAATTCCCAGTCCTTCCCACTCCCTCCCCCTCTCTCTTGGCCACCACAAGCCTGTTCTCTATGTCCATGATTTTCTTTTCTGTGGAAAGGTTTATTTGTGCCCTATATTAGATTCCAGATATAAGTTGTATCTTATGGTATTTGTCTTTCTCTTTCTGACTTACTTCACTTAGTATGAGAGTCTCTAGTTCCATCCATGTTGCTGCAAATGGCATTATTTTGTTCTTTTTTATGGCTGAGTAGTCTTCCATTGTGTATATGTACCACATCTTCTTAATCCAGTCATCTGTTGATGGACATTTAGGTTGTTTCCATGTCTTGGCTATTGTGAATAGTGCTGCAATGAATGTTATATCAATATCTATATCTATATAAATATACATTTAATGGAATTTTTTTGAGAGTTAAGTTTTATTTGGGGTGAAATAAGGACTTAAGCTCACGAGATAGAATCTCAGGTAGCTCTGAGAAACCACTCCATTAATGGAATGTTTTAATGGACAAGTACATGAGGCCATTAATTTCTAGAAGGTGCTATCTGTTTTCCTATAGAATATATATTTTATGAAAATAACCTAAAGAATACCTGAAGTAATAGTTCATGTACTCTTGGTTCTATCACTGGCCACAGAGATCTCATTGAATATTCTTGGAGATGACTAGTATCTACCAGGTTATTTCCATGGGAAAATGATTTCCAGTGGCTTTAATTAAAAAGAAATTAAAAAAACAACAGCAACAACATTTGGGGCTTGCCTCTACAGAGTAGGCTGGTGATTCTTAATGAGGCTGAAACACATGTTTCACTCATTTTAAATAAAATTTGTAACTTATATTCAGTTTTGTCCATGACTGTTCTATAGCAGTGGTTCCTAAATGCATCATTGGATAGACTGACACAGGCAGGTGGGGGAACTTTAGGCAAATCCAGATTCCTAGGTTCCACACAAGGAGATTTTCATTTGGAAAGTCTGTGGTAGGATCTATAAATCTAAGTGTTTTTTCTTCCAGTTTCATTGATACTGTTGACATATAGCACTGTATAAGAATAAGGTATACAACATGATTTGACTTAGGTCAAGAAATGATTACCATAATAATTGTAGTGACCATCCACCATCTCATATAGATACAAGGTTTAAAATTTTTAATACTTTTCTTTGTGATGAGAACTCTTAGGATTTATTCTCTCAATAATTTTCATATATAACATAGAATAGTATTAATGATACCAATCACGTTGTGCATTACAGTCTTAGTATTTATGCGTCTTATAGCTGAAAGTTTGTACCTTTTGACCACCTTCAACCAATTCCTCCTCATCCCACTCCCTGTCTGTGGTACCACAAATCTGTTCTGTTTTTCTATGAGTTTATTTTTTTTAAAATATAATTGACCTAGAACACTGTGTTAGTCTCTGGTACACGATCGAGTGATTTGTTATTTCTATACATTATAAAATGATCACCATAAGTCTAGTTACCATCTTTCACCATACTGCATACATACATATTGCATTATTATTGATGATATTTTATATTCCCCATACTTTACATTTCATCATCATGACTCATTTATTTTATAACTGGTAATTTGTACTTCTAAGTTTTCCTCACCTATTTAACTCATTACCCTATCTCCTCCCCTCTGCAACATCTGGTTGTTCTCTGCATCTATGGCTGTTTCTGTTTTGTTGTTTGTTAATTTTTTTATATTCCACAATAGGTGAAATTATATAGTATTAGTCTTTCTCTGATTTATTTCACTTGGCCTAATACACTCTAAGTTCATCTATGTTGTCACAAATGGCAACATTTAATTCTTTTTTATGGCTGAGTAATTTTCTTATATATACACATATACATATATATATTGCATCCTCTTTATCTATTCATCTATCCAGGTTGCCTCCATACCTTGGCTATTGTGAATAATGCTACATTTGGCACAGGGATGCATGTTGTTAGTATTTTTGTTTATTTTGGAAAAATATCCAGAAGTGGAATTGCTGGATCATATGAAAATTCTTTTTTTAATTTTTTGAGAAACTGCCATACTGTTTTCAGTAGTTGTTACACCAATTGGCATTCCCACCAGCAGTGTGGAAGGGTTCTTTTTTCTCCACATCCTTGCTAATATTTGTTATTTGTTGTCTTTTTGATAATAGCTATTTTGACAGGTGTGAGGTGATATCTCATTGTGATGTTGGTTGGCATTTCCCTGATGATAAGTGATGTTGAGCATCTTTTCATGTTCATGTTGGCCATCTATATGTCTTTTTTGAAAAAAAATGTCTATTCAGATCTTCTGCCCATTTGTTAATTTTTTTTAAGCTATATGAGCTCTTTGTATCATTTGGATATTAACCCCTTATTTGTCATATTGTTTCCAAATATCTTCCCCCATTCATAAGAAGCCCTTTTCATTTTGTTGATAGTTTCCTTTGCTATGCATATGTTTTTTGGTTTTATGTAGTCCCATTTGTTTGGTTTTGATTGTTTTGTTTTGTTGTTTTTGCTTTTGTTTCTCTTGCTTGAGGAACCATATCCAATACTGCTAAGACTTCAACACCAAAGTGTGTACTGTGTATGTTTTCTTCTAGGAGTTTTATACTTTCAGGTATTTCATTTAAGTTTTTAATCTATTTTGAGTTTTCTTTGGTGTATGGCATGGAAAAATGTACTCCAATTTGATTTGTTTGTGTACACCTTCTCAGTTTCTCCAATATCATTTACTGAAGAGGCTGTCTTTCCCCCATTGTATATTCTTGCCTTCTTGCCTTCTCCTTAGGAAAGCAGGTGCATCGACAGGAAATCACAGTTTTGGTTCACAGTGACTGTGAAGTTTGGAGACTGGTATATGAACAACAGTGGCTGCCTGCTCCAGGATACCATGATGAATAGCAAAAATAATTTGTCTGAAAGTGCTTTGTGAAAGTAAGGGGCAAATACAAATACCAATTATTTAGGAGTATGATAATATCTTTACTTTGCATTAGTCATAGTGATGTCATCCTTATGAAATACTCTTTGCAAAGGATTTCAATTCTGTGAATGATGGACATGCTTAGCAGACTGAGGAAGTGTATGTGGAATGTTATAAATAATTACAAAGATAAGCTTTCTGTGTAGATACTAAATCAAATACTTTAACAATAATTATGCTGGTTCAAAAATCATTATCAGTGTCTCTTACATCAACTTTTACAGTTAAGGCTGACAACAGGTAAACTGTTGAATGGCACCTTTCACTTTAGTTTGGAAATCTGCCCTTTATTACTACTTTAGCATAGTTTTAATGAAAGGAGGAATCAAATAAATTGAAAAATAATGATTCAAATAAGAGTGCTTGAATTTTTGGGCAGTATTCTATTTTTACAGATAAGTTATAGCTAAATGAAGTAGACTAACTAAAAAACTTCTACATAAATTTCAGACAAAGATTTTAAATTATTGGAGTACCAAACACTGTGAAATGTATCTAGGAGTATTCTTATTTTTAGCACCACCCATTTGCTGTCATTTGCTTTTTAAAAAAAACTTCTTAATAGTCTACAAATTATATTGATAGAATCACTTCACCCATCTTCAGGGTATAACCACCTTTGGGGCGAAGAGTAATTAACGTACCACAAAACACCGCATTGACACCTTATTCTCTTTTTGGATATTTATTTATTTATTTATTTATTTATTTGTCTTTTCTAGGGCTGCTCCCTCGGCATATGGAGGTTCTCAGGCTAGGGGTCGAATCGGAGCCATAGCCACTGGCCTATGCCAGAGCCACAGCAACACGGGATCCAAACCGCGTCTGCAACCTACACCACAGCTCACAGCAACCTCATGGTTCCCAGTTGGATCCGTGAACCACTGCGCCACAACAGGAACTCCTCTTTTTGGATTTTTAAAGGGATTTATAGTAAAAACAGTCAGAATAGCTATGCATTTTATGACTACTGTAAGTATGCTTTGCCTACTTATAGACCAGAGCATAACTCAGCAGCAAAAACATAACTTTTCTAAGTACCCAAAAAATTAACTCATAAAAAACCAGTGGTCATCAAATCCCTTCATATCTTGTGTTTCATAATTCTCCTTCACTTCCGCAACCATGAGGATGAGTAACTTATTACATTCTGAGGGGTTTTGTGACCATCTGTTTTCTATAATAGCCAAAAGCATTCTCAGATTTCACCACCCAAATTCTTTTTTTTTTTTTGTCTTTTTGCCATTTCTTGGGCCGCTCCCACGGCATATGGAGGTTCCCAGGCTAGGGATCTAATCGGAGCTGTAGCTGCCAGCCTACGCCAGAGCCACAGCAACGCGGGATCCGAGCCGCGTCTGCAACCTACACCACAGATCACGGCAACACCGGATCGTTAACCCACTGAGCAAGGGCAGGGACCGAACCCGCAACCTCATGGTTCCTAGTCGGATTCGTTAACCACTGCGCCACGACGGGAACTCCTCACCACCCAAATTCTTCACCCACCTGGAAGTCATCCCTATTGAACACCTCTTTTCTTAGCCATGACAGATACTGAGCTTATTTAGTACTATCTCTAATGCTTTAGCTTTTAAGAGAAATATGATAATACAAAACACCTGGGGCAATAAATCTAAATACCCCAAACTCCATATCTCCAAGTTGTGGTAATGCACTCCCATAGCATCTTGTTTATTGTCTATCTTTTGCTCATTACAGTTCCCTTATTATATATAGTTATATATAGCATATAACTGTGGGTTCATTTAAGAAGTTATTTGTTTAATGTCTGTTTTCTGCTCCAAGTGAACTCTAAGTTCCTCTGGGGCAGGGACTATGTCCATCTAACCAGGGATATGTCCCCAAAAAGCATGGTACCTGACATACCTTCACTGTCCCCATGATTGAGTGGTATGACTATAATCTTTAAAATGTCTGTCATGTGAATAAATGATTGACTAAAAATGAATATACAGCTAGTGATCTGAGCCCAAGTTGTTCATAGTAATGCCATTACAAAGATACTACATGTACTTAGAATAGATACTGTTTGGTCAAGTGCAAGCATATTTTTTTTTTAATTCAACAAAGAGATCGAGAGGTCAAAATTATTAGTATTATTATTATTTTTGTCTTTTCAAGGGCTGCACCCACAGCATATGGAGGCGCCCAGGCTAGGGGTCTAATCAGAGCTGTAGCCACCGGCCTACGTCACAGCCACAGCAATGCCAACGCAGGATCTGAGCCACATTTGCGACCTACACCAGAGGTCACATTGGATCCTTAACCCACTGAGCGAGGCCAGGGGTTGAACCCGCAACCTCATGGTTCCTATAGGATTTGTTAACCACTGAGCCAGAACAGGAATTCCAAAATTATTTTTTTCTAGCAGCAATTGGTTAGGTACAATTTTATCACATTTTTCTGACATTAATATTCCTGAGGACTGTCAAGCATGTTCATCTCATCAATTATTCCCTCTCTAAGCTCCTCCATCTACTGAAATTTATCTCTCAATGCTGAGGTATAAAAACACAGACAGGATTTCCCTTGGGAGGTGTTTGAGAATGGCAGTTATGCACCCCAGTGATCCTACTGATGTATTTGTTTACTGAGCTGAGGAATTATGTGTGGAACTGAGTACAGATGAAACTGTTTCCAGGAGATGTCCTGCAAAGATTTTTGTGGTATGTGGGAATTGAGGTTGCAGCCTGAAGCAGCAGGAGCAGGCAGAAGGAAGCCTTGGTCTGTAAGTCCTTGTTTTCAACCTGTTCAGCTATACTCTTGGAAAAAATTTAAACTATGATGCAAGCAAAGGGGTCCATTTTCAAGAAATAGGAAGAGGCCAGTGTTGTCAAGAGGCACTTTTTTCAAGTTTTAAATGTTGATTAGCTGAGACCCTTACAGAGGCCCTGGGAAGCAATATCTTTTCATGAACTATGAAGTGATTAAAACTCAATCTAATAGCACCCCAAGGATTCAGAATACTTTGGGAGGAGGAGAGTGGAAACCAAAGATGGTAAGACCAGATTTCACTTAAAGGAACTTCAGCTAGAAGGTTTTGATCAAGAAACAACTTGCAGTTTTATCCCCAAATGCCTCATCCATGAATTCCTGCTTATTTAATTTTTTCTTATTATCTATTTTGGAAGCTAAAATAGACACTCAGAAGAGAAATAGATTTGGTTTATCTTGGGCTCCCAATGACAAAAATGTGTTCCTTTTTCATTGCTAACTTTCTTTAGGGGAGCAGACTATCTGTTACCTACATTCATCCTAATCCTTCTTAGTGTTCATAGTACATACCCCTAATCCATCCTGTACCTCCTACTCTCGCTACCATTTCCCAGGTTTGGATAAGAAGGCCCACATTTATACTTGCCTCCTAACCTTTGACTTTTTGCACACATGTGTGTGCATATGTAAGTATGTACAGGTCCTTACAAACACACACATATCCACAGGTCTATCAGAATGAGTGCCCTTAAAGACAGAGATCACTTTTGGTGTTTTTTCATGTAAAATCTAAACTCCTCTCTTCTACTGTCAAAACTCTCCATTGATTTGACTTCAATATCTCTGATAAAACTTAGCCTTATTTGTGGTAGAACCTCGCAGCTGTGTTGTGGAAGCATAATCCTTTCCATCTAGATTGTGAATTCCCACAAGTCAGAGGCATTTCTTAATTACTACATTCCTGTAAAAATTAGGGTGCAATTTCCATATAGTAGGTGCTCAGTAGATACCTGTTGAATGAATGGGTGACTACTTTTAGTGATTTTTGAAGGTGATCTCATTAGGCTATAAGAAAAACTGATAAAAATATCACCACTACTGCCCACCTCCCTTTTCCTCCCTGAGAGGTAAAAATCCTTTAATGAGACCTGTTATACTTCTCACCCCTGGATAATTCTGAAGGAACTATTTTTAATTTTTTCTAAGTATCCCATTTTTATTTATGCTTGCTCCCAATCTTGTACATAATGTGGTATTTCACATGGTAAATTATATACAGACCTCCTTTTTTACATTATAAAAAATTCTGGACCTATTTTACAATTATTGATTCTAAAAAGGGCTGTTAAAGTGCCTGCCTCATGGGAGATTTCTTATGTATTTACATTCTTTATAGTGTATGGATTCCTATTAACTTTGATCAGAGTGAGTTATCTGTTTTGATTTTGGACAAGTTCCTCTTGTCATTTATAAAATGAGGGACCCAAACATTCCTTATCCTAAATCTCTGAGACTTAATACAATTCAAAAATGTCAGTCTTGGGAATTGCCAGTCTTTCCTATAGTCAGTGTTACATACAGAGCTGCAGCTCGAGTACAAAAATATTGTACCTTAAAGTTGCAGTGTCCTTCCGAAGTCTTTCAGGGCAGTGCCTTTTAAACTGTATCCCAATGACTACTCGCATTTGTAAAATACTTCTAAAGGTGTCTCCTAAAAGAAAAGCTGTGACTTTTTGGGTTCCAAGTAAGATTTTACTTTGGAAAACAGCATTTACAAAACAAAATTTCTGAAGGTTAATAAAGTGAAATCAACTATATTAAGGGGATGAATACAAAGGTGTGGAAAACTGATACTAACCTTAAACAATCCTTCAAATATTAGAAGCTTTTGGGTACCCATTTATCACCTTTTTAATGTCTATCCCATCTGAAAGTCACTTATGGAGGCAGAATGTTTTTACTTTCTTTCACACTCACTTCTCCTTCATCATATGATTCAAGATACTGTGAGTATTTACTCAGACATTCTATGTGCCAAATATTAGATATGTTGCTAGTTCTAACTAGTTTAAGCATACAAACAAAAATTGCATATGGTTCCCACTGTAACCTGAATATTTTTGTCTCTTCAAAATTCTTAGGTTGAAATCTTAATTCACAAAAGGGATGACATTAGTAGGTGGGGTGTGTGGGAGGCGATTAGTGGGAATGGATTAGTACCCTTATGAAAGAGAACTCCAGAAAGATTCCATGTCCCTTCCTTAATGTTAAGGATACAAGGAGAAGTCTGTGACCTGGAAGAGGGCTTTCAACCAACCATGCTGGTACCCTGATCTTGGACTTCCAGCCTCCAGAACTGTGGAAAATAAATTTCTGTTGTTTATAAGCCATCCAGTCTCTGGTGTTTAGTTATAACCACCTCAACTTGAATGGATTTAGACAGTTACCAACCTCATGTGCCTTATTGTCTAGTCAGTATTACAGTTTGATATCCATCATTTTGACACTAAGGAAGAGACATTGCTTGCTTGGTTGATTGGTTATTTGTTTGCTTGGTTGTTTGGTTGGTGCATCCTTCATTAATTTGACATGAAGATTATGGCAATAAATGCATCAAAACTGAATATTATGAAATGGTACTAATTGCTCTTAGATATTGGATGGTTTTTGTCAATGATTCATTGTGTTCCAATTTTAAACATATAACAATTACTTCTAGAGCAGATATTTAATATTTCTTTCATTTTTCTCTTGTGAACTTTTTTCTGCAGACTTATACTTTCCTAGCTCTTTTAAGGGCAAAGTTTATTTCTTACCCATCTGTAAATTGTTCAACTTCCTACTGTTTCTAGTGGAATTATTTGCATATATAGGGTATTCAATAATATGTCTGAAATACTGATTGTTATATTTCTAGTGGTCAGAAGAGTGATTGAAATATTGTGAGGGTTTTGTTTTGTCCCCATGTCAAGCTCTATCAAGGTAGAAAACTATTTTTAACAGGAATATTATATCAGAAATTTATACAGCAAGTAAAGGGTTAAAACTAGGTGACCTCTAAGCTCCTTCTACCTCTTGATTTTTGTGACTCTGTGTTATTACACAGGGTGAAATTTTATAAACAGAAAAATGTTTGCCTTTGGGTGTTAGGCTTTCACATCTTTCAATCTGAGTTTTCATTGGGTTTACTATAACCATTAGCACAGTGTTCTTTGCATCATACCGAAAGTACAAGGAAACTTGTCTCCACTTATCAGTACAGAAATACCTTCATCATGAAAGATGTCTGCTTGTACTTCCAGGACACCAACCTTCACTCAGTCTCCCCTCTCTTGCCACTGAAAAAAAAGGGCATGATTCTAAAATGTTTGCATATATGGTTCTTTTTGGGTATGCATGGGTGCTGCCACAGATCTGTTTTTATCTTCATATTTCTTGGGTGTATGCTTCTCATACAGTCATTTAATAAATATGTACTGAGTACTCCTTGGCTTCCCAGCACTGATCTAGATGCTTTGCTAGAGTCAAGGAAATAAGAGCATGTCCTTGGCCTTGTAGATCATAGTCATCAGGGAGACCTAAAAATTAAACTTCAGAAAATAATCTCATATGTCTTGGGACAATTTTTAAATACATGAGAAAATATACCACATAGGTTAAAGAATGGTTTTGATGTTGAATTTATTTATTAAGAATTCTTGGAGTCTAGATTTGTCCTTATATTGACGGAGAGGCCATTCGTGGACTGAGAATGGGTTACATTAGCTGATGTGCAGAAAGGCGAGATACAAAAAAATAAGGCCAGGTGATGGGGAATGGGTTAAGGCAAAAGATAATACACATAGTCAAATTCAAAGACAGTAATGGAAAAGAAAGACATGGACGGACAATTTTGAAAGGAAATTGGTAGAGCTTGTATATGATGAGATAGGCAGCAGGGAGCCACTCTGCATGATTTGGATTAAGTGAATATTGTTTGTGCAATAGACTTAGTTATATGTAGAGAAGGAACAGAAATATAAGAAAAGCCATCTGAAAGTTTGACACAAAAATTCCCTTATGATGTAATAAGCTTCTCATTATCCCAGTTGTGGAAGTGAAGAAGGGACAAATGTGAGATATGATGACCAGTAATTTCATACAGTTTTATTTTGGTGCTTTATAGAGAAGTTATCATGTTTTCTTTACTGAATAATGCCTTTGGTCTATGAGTAGGGCAAAAGAATGAGCATAATAAAAGACACAGCTATTATGATTTTTATTATTATAAAATCCCCTTGAAGATTAGAAGGGAGAATAATCATCTTAATGTGCTGTTTTGTGGGCCAGTGCTATGTTAAACAGCTATTAGTTTTTACCCTAAGGTGGCTGCGTACTGAAGATGGGTGAACTGATACCCAAGAATATGGCTTGTAGAATTTTTAGGGATGAGCCCGAATAAAAGGCATCGTATAAATGCAAGGTGTCATTACCTATAGTCATAACAGTACTGGTTGTTATTGTTGTCTTGGGAAGTTTATAAGAACTAATTGCAATGGTAGCTCATACTGCAGCCATAAGCTATAAGAAATAATCTTTTGAATCATAATATTAAATATGTCCAAAGGCAGCTAAACAGCCTTTGGAAATAAGTGAGACTGCTTTGATTTTTACCTGTGACAATGCACAAATCTGGCATTTTCTGATTTGGAAAAGTTCTGAGTCTGGAAATTAAACTGTCAGAGTTGAAAGTATGGGAATGTGAGGACCGAAACCTGTTTAATCAAAGTCCTAGATACTTTTTCAAAAGAGGTAGGAAATAGATTGTCCAATAATGAAGTAACTGTGTGAAATGCATCTTCCAAACAAGGGAAGATGGAAGAAGAGAAAGAAGGCAGGAGAAACCAAATATTTTCTAGTAGTTATGAGAAAGAAACTGTTTCTGCCTCTTTCTCTGTTTCATCTGTTATGCCACCCATAACATCAACTGTTACATAAACTCACCTTTAATTAAAATACTTGTGTTTAAATTTATTTATTTATTTATTCATTGTCTTTTTATCTTTTCTAGGGCCGCACCCATGGCCTGTGGAGGTTCCCAGGCTAGGGGTCTAATTGGAGCTGTAGCCGCTGGCCTACACCACAGCCACAGCAATGCAGAATCCGAGCCACTTCTGCAACCTACACCACAGGTCACAGCAACGCCGGATCTTTAACCCACTGAGCAAGTCCAGGGACCGAACCCGCAACCTCATGGTTCCTAGTCGGATTCGTTAACCACTGCGCCACGAAGGGAACTCCAGTAGTTGTACAAATATATTTTTAAAAATACCTGCTGACAAAAATCTGTTCTATGTTCAAAATAATGCATAAAAAAATCAAATCATCAGGCAGGGCTCACCTTTAGTTCAGCCAGTGGGTTTTCATTTGGTGAGAAAGGTAATACGGTGATATTATTAAAAAGTAGAAGCAGTAGTGAGAGTACTAATGCTTTGAGTCTGGTGAGCAGACTTGGTTGCTTACATAATATCTTTCAATTATGTTCAAGTTTCTCTTCTCCCATATGAGCCAATGAAAAGGGACACTTTCTCTAGATAATAAGTTAATCTAAATCAATAATAGTATTTTCATTCTTCTTCTTAGTGATTGGTTTAGAATTTAAAATAGCTAATACTTATTAAACATTCATTATGTGTCAGATGCTGTTCTAAGTGTTTGCTTTGTATTAACCCAAATAACCATCATGACAATCCAATGAGGAAGGTGGTCTTGGCATCCTCTCTTTAGAGATAAGGAATCTGAGGTACAGAGAAATAAATGAATTGCCCCCAGAGGCAAACAGATATGAGTTGCCATTCTGGAATTCACACTCAATCCATCTTATTTAAGTTTTCATCCTCTTAACCCCAATATTTTATTCTGCACCTAACCCTATTTTGGCCAACGATATTTGAGAAAAAAATTGTTGAGAATTGTTAGAGAGTTTCTTTGCACCTGAGAATTGAACCAACAGAGAGAGGAAGGAATTGGTGGGAAACCCAAAGAAAAGCCAACGATCTGACCTGCCACCCTGCAGCCTACCTCACCTCTGCTCTTTTGTTATGTGAGAGAATAAACTTCCACATTGTCTACATCCTATGTCAGGAGTTTCTTTTTTATAGTCAAAAACATCCAAGCAATTATTAATGTATTCAATGCTAATCTCTCTTTTTGTCACATAGCAAGTTCATTACACGTATCATTTTATATAATTCTCACAACCTCAAAAAGGTTTTATTATATCCCTTTCCAGATTAAGGGATAAAGAGATTAGCTAATTTGCCATAATCATATAGCAAGTAAGAGGCAGAGGTTAGTATATTGGACTCCAGAACCCATGTTTTTACACATTCTGCACAAGTGTCTTTTCCAATCATAACATTATTCCATAAGATTAATCTCTTATCCAATGCTGGTAACACAAAGCAGATTTTATATTTTATAATGGGAAATTCATTTATCTATCTGTCTGTCTACCTATCTATCTTATCTCTCTGAATCTACAAAGTCTCTTAAATTAGTCAAAAATCAGCCACAAAGCAAATGCATTACACTCTTTGTCTTATGCCACTAAGCAATTAGATTGAACCATAAATACTGGTCTCCTCTAATTGGCTTATACAACAAGTTAATGCAACTGATAGCTAAAAATTGGACACTTTTCTTTCTCTTATTTTTAATGTAAGTTGAATTTTTTTTCAAATTGATTTTTACTTAGATATGCTTATATATATGACCAGTCTTAAATATATAAATTTTTTTTTATTGCATTGCCTTATTGAAGAGTAACTTGAAAGACTTGTGTCTTTAAAACATAAACATTATGGTGAAGCACACAGACAGACACAAGAATCACAAGAAATGGATTAAAGACTAACAAGAGACCTGGCTCTGTGATCATGATTTCTTATAGATGAAGTTTAAAGCCATCAATTGTTAATAACATTGGGCTTTGGCTAAGAAAATTGCTAGTGCCCACCATTGGTGTTTACAGCCTATAACAAGAGGCACAAGCTTTACTCAAGCTCACACCCTTTTATTTTAAAAATGTACTGTGTGGCAGGCATTAAACATAGATGAGTCTAGTTTCCCAAGACCCACTGACAATAATCAACAACAGGAGTAGGAGGAAAAATAAATTAGATTTTTAAAACCTGTTCAGCTGAAATCATCAGTGGTTCTTCTGATCCAACAAAGAATGGAATGAGTTTAAGGAAATTAAGCTATCTTTAGGGTAATTACTTTTGAAATGTAAAATAAGGTTACGAAAAACAGGTTTAATTTCTGGAGGACCTTCCTCCTAAATGGTGATAGTTTTCTCTGCAGAGAGTAGACGATGTTGTGTTGGCATTGCTGGGCTCCAGACATCCTGGAAACAGGCAAAAGGGCCAGGACTGGTCACTCTGCACTTTCATAATGGGAGGCAGACAGGGATAAAGGGATGAACTGGAAGCTTAACATGTGGCAGACACCTCAGACCCTGTGGTCAGCCCTTGCCTCAGCCTCTCTCTCTTACTATTTCCTGGTCTGGATGTAAACTGAAAAATAGCAAAGGGTCTTGAAGAACAACCATTCAACTACCAGATTCACCAGAGGCAGTTTGGGGAAAAAAAATAAATTTATCTTATGGCGTTTCTTACCATGTTATTTTTTCTCATATGCCCTTTCCAAACTCATAAGCATAGGAAGCCAAACTACTTGATCAATAAATCAGTTTTAGGAATTACCATGGTGGCTCAGTGGTAATGAACCTGACTAGTATCTATGAGGATGCAGGCTTAAACCCTGGCCTTGCTCAGTGGGTTAAGAATCCGGTGTTGCTGTGAGCTGTGTGTAGGTCGCAGATGCAGCTCGGATCTGGTGTTGTTGTGGCTGTAGCTGTGGCCTGTAGCTGCAGCTCCAATTCAACCTCTAGCCTGGGAACTTCCATATCCTGTGGGTGCAGCTCTAAAAAGACACACACACACACCACACACACAAAATCAGTTTTAAAGGCTTCTAGGAGTTTCCTAGTGGCCTAGTAGTTAAGGACTCTGTGTTGTCACTGCTGTGGCTCAGGTTACCAATGTGTCTCAGCTTCGATCCCTGGCCTGGGAACTTCTGCATGCCATGGGTGAGGCAAAAAAAAAAAAAAAAAAAAACAAAGAACAAGGCTTTTATAGCTGTCTCTTTTAAGGGAATCACCATTTTAGAAAAATACCAATAAACCAGCAGAATTAGATTGCGTGTTTAGAAATATACAATGAATTGTACTGTTTCCTGTTAATTAAAAGAAGAAACTGAAACTACAAATATCTTATCTAATCCATAACATCTCCTTGATTTCTCCGAAGCATTAATCACTAATCGTGGAGTTTTAGGCATCTCTGCACAAGATACTCAGAGCATCAAGACGCCCTGCACCCTGACAACTCACACCACAGGGACGAGCCCATATTGTATAGCCAGGGACATTCCAATCCATCTTGTCAGGACTGGCTAAATTAAACACTCGGGGATCAGAGATATGCACAGGAAAAGCTGAAGAAACTGCCTCCCACCACATGACTTTTGGGAGACATTCTTAGAGGTTGTAAACATCAAACTGATCTCATTAAAATTTTACATCCTGTTTCTAGGATGAATTTCTATCAAAGTCTTCTTGGCAGTCATGGTGAGGGGTGGGTTGATTGAAACAAAACTGACAATAAAATGATGGTGTTGTTTTCCCTCTTGTTTCAAATGTAAATTAATGTCCTTTGATTCTTGGGAAATGCAGCCATCGTTCTACCACCTGCATGGCAGAGAGAGAGCACCTCTCCAGGGATATCATCTCCTATACCCTAACAGACCCATCCATCAATAAAGAAATCAAAGCTCTCCTGATATCTTCCCCCAGACAAGCACAGTGGTGATGGGCTGGTGGAGTCCTTTGTATTCCTTAGAAAAAGGAACAATTTGAACAAATTTCTATTTCTAAAAATATAGCTTAAAGTTTATTGTGAATAGTTCCATTTGTCCTACGTACATGGGATCGACCTGCTCACTCTGTTGATACAGAGTTGTCATTCCTTCTTCAATTCTGCCTGGTTCCCCCACTTTCATCTCCTGGCTTCCTACTTGCTCTCTTTCTCTTTCAACTCCAGCCGTCACCCAGCTACTCCTTCTGATGGCTATGCCTCTCTTCCTGCTCTGCCTTTGGTCTTCATAGAGGCACAGATTTTTCTCTGCTCTGTTTACAAATTGGCTCTGCATTATAGCGCTGAATAGATGAGGGGTGGGAAGTATTGAGAAAAATACGGGATAGAATGTATCTCCATGGGGGGCAGGAGCAGTATCTGCCTTGGTCACTGCTGATATCCCCTGCTTACGAAACTTATACAGCGATGGGCTTATAGCAGACATTGGTTGGATGGATGGATGGAGAGAGACACATGTGGATCAGATATAAAGACGCATGTGAATCTGCTTCACAATATTCTGATGACTTTCTCATTTCAATTTCCTTTCACAATTTTTATATACACACACAGAGACACACACACCCTTTTCATTCTTTTCTAAATAGTGGATTTGTGTTACAACCTCTCAGCCCAAAGGATGCTGTGAAGAAATATGCCTTAATTCATATGCAAACAACTGCAGAAATTGCTTAAGTTTTAAGTTGAATAGGTTTAGTAGAACTCTGTAGATGGACTCTGAATATCTACACTATTTTTTTTTTCTGGTAGCAAAAATGAGTATATGTATGGGAGCCTATAGTCTAATGCAGTTACAAAAAACATGTACACACACACACATATTTGGCCTTTTGTCATTATTGTTATTTTATTTGTGCTGAGTGCCTGTAGTTGCTTATAGTGATGATATAAGTTGAAAGACACTATGGTATAGTCCCTAAGAGCATGGATTCTGGAGTCAAACCACCCAAGTTCAAATACTAATGCTGCCCCTTGGTAACTCTGTCAACATGGGAAAATCATTGAAGCCCCCTGTGCCTCAATTTCCTCATCTAAAAAACATGGATAATAATAGTGCCTGCCTCCTAAGTTTTTTCTAAGGATTAAATATGTTAGTATACAAAAAACATAAAACAGTGCCTGGTATGTGGTAATGCTGTATAAAGGGCATCTGTGTTGATATCAATTAGATAGCTAGAGATATTGTCTCTATATACAAGGTATTTTCAATGATTAAAGGTCTGAAGATTATGTAACAGGGCTAAAGGGATCAAGAGAGCCTGGATGGGGTGGGAAGTTCTCCCGTGAGAATTCAATGGGAGGAAGTCACATAAAGCAGGAGAGGACATTCAAGGGATCGGAGTGCAGGGTCCCCAGTGATAAGGAACTTGGTGTATTTATAAGATAGAAGTGGGGCAGATAGGGGTGGGAACAGCAACAGATGAGGCCTGTGGAGTCAGTAGAGCCAGTTTCTTCTGCTCAAATTTCTATCATAATTAAAAATAACCTATTTGAATCACCCTTCAATTTCCAAGGCACAGTTACAGCCCAGATTCCCCTTAATTATCATCTTCTGTTTAGTGGATTTCTGAAAAAAAAAATGTGTGTGTACACACACACACACACACACACACACGGCATATGCCTATCTTTAGCTGAGCTTCTGATTAATCTGGTTTTAATCCATCTACCTAATTGTGTTTTCCTATTTTCTCATTCTTTATCCTCCAATTGCTCCACTGTATGGGGGTTCTGGAGGGCACACACATTCATTACATTGCCAGCAAACAAGATACGAATCACACCGCAGGGGACAAAATTAAATTTACAGCTTTCCCTCGCATATGTCATAAACTATTGATTTAACACAAGAGGAGAAAGCTGCAATGATTAGGCACAACTGCAGTGTGGAGCCAGGCTCTGGCTGAAGAGAGGTCAACAGTGACTGCAGATAAGCCAGGGTCTGGCTTCTGAAACCAGCTCCTGTGCCCATGTAAATACCAGAGGTAAGTAGACCTGGTTTATATGGTGAGTGTGCAGAGTTTTAGCCCAGGTCCATCCTCTGCTCACACATACTACCTGTATGCATGGACAAAACATAGTGACCAGTATGTGGAGGAAGATTCAGTGAATGCCTTCATCTACTATCCCCCACGTATTTGAGCTGTGTGGGATCTTTTAAAAAGTCACGAGTGAGACAGACTCAGAGGCAATAGTTGACAAAAGCCACCCACTTGAAAAAGTCAGAATTAGCTGTCTTCCTATAGGAAGCCTTCTCTATACTTCAGTACTACTAGTTAAGGACAGCTCCTTCACGTTTCCCTAGCACCATGTACATGGCAGTTACACTTTTCTGGTATTGTTCACTAAGCTGGAGGCTCCTGTAGGGCAGAGAATGCATCATGTGCATGCTTATATCCAAAATTATGAGGAGAGGATCTGAAACATAAAGATACTCCGCAATGTTAGATGGATAAGCCAGCCCATGTTGATTTCAAATGAGACCAGATTAATTATAACAAAACATCTTCTTCACCCACATCTCCACCTCAAAAACTCTTCTTGGTCCTCCCTTGTTTTTCTTACTATTTGGTACAACTCTTATGTGATGGAGGTAGGAATGAAAGGGAAAGAGAAGCACTAGAATTTCAAAGGATTTTAAGTAGACCGTTGCTCTATACACCCCTAACAGGGTATTATTGGGTATTAAATAATCTGACTATGGAAACCATATGCTTGTTGCCTAAGTAAATAGGACAGAAATTTATGAAGCACAATGTGTGGTTGAGTTAAAAAGTGTCATTATCCAACATTTGTATAATTTTGGCATAGTCAAAGTTCTAAGGACCCAACTCAAGCTGAGAATTTAGAGGGAACAATCTTAAAATGCAAAACAAAAATCAATAATACTTAGAAATATTTTCTAGTAAGCTTTAACCTTAGCCGTGAGTCTATCTAGATAACTCAGAGGTTCCCTGGGATGCCTGTAATTCTTATTTCCAAATGTGAAAACATTTGAAAACTGTGAAATACATATGTGCAGTCGTCTTGCTTTTCTTTCCTTTCATTTTGTTGATTTCCGTCTCCTCCAAGCTCCTTTCCTTTTCCCACAGACACAGAAATTTCCAATCATCTGTTGTTTCTTAGTGGACCAGAGAGCAGGAAGGCCAGGGCCTGGTCGGGGGGTAGGGTGGGAATGGGGGACAGAGCTGACTACCAAGCCATACAGCCATACAGAGCCTGTATGGGAACCGCTATAAGAGCGAGAACAAAGCCTAGAATTGCTGAGAGAACTGTTAAGTCACAACGATTTATTAAGACCAGAACATCTAGCAAAATTACAGCTTTGGAATGCAAAGCATGTATACACATGTATATACATACATACACTCCTGTATAGACAGAAAGATGAAGTGAGTACAAAAGAAATACCCACAATCAGTTAATGCCAATTTTTCAATTTATTTTGAATGGAATCTGTAAACTTCTTTTGCTAAATTTTTTAAAAATGTGAAGTTAAGATAAGAGATAGTATGGTATCATAAAATGTGCCTGAGATTAAGCATAAAAAAGGTAGGATTTTAATCCCAAACCAAACACACTGATTTATTATATGGCCTTTAGTAGCAGGAACTTCCTCTTTTGCATCTACAAAATTGTGATGATCAAAGAGGTTGAACCCGCAAAGAGTTCCCACAAAAAGACACTGAGATGTTCCATATAGTGGATAGCTTTTTAAAAGGTTATGGTAGGGAATAGTTTCCTAATTCTGATTACAAAGTGAGTCCTCATGATATCCTGGCATAATTGGTGAAAGATTCAGAACCATTGGCTTCAGAATCCATCCCTCCCCCTGTTTTCTGGCCAGAGCCAGTTTTCTAGGGGAGGTTCTCCCAGGAACCAGGCAACTTCACTGAGCTGCGCAGGTCATGGAATATTGCCAGTACCAACCCGTACATAAGTCATGTGTACTGCCAATCACAGAACCCCTAAGAACAATTCTGTAAGACCATTTATTGCCAGCCACATGAGATTATCTAAGATTTTAGTTAGGAGAGCAGTAATTTGTTACAGACCAGCACTAGAATTCATTTTCATATGCCAAAATGCTAATGTGAATGTGCAGAAAGAACCTTTGTCTCTGGGGGCAAAGGAGGCGGATCCATTAATGTTCTTTCTTTTCTGCCCTACTTCCCTTTTATTTTCTTTTCTGCTTGGGGGTGAGTTATTTTGACATGATTATGCACTCTCATTCCAGCATCCCAATCCACTTTTCCCCACCCTCGCCTGCCAAACCCAATCTATTTAGTCTGTGTGTACGAGTGTATGTGCGTGTGTGTGTGTATGTGCATTTTGTAGCTTTTCTATCTAAATGTTTCTCAGAACAGGTCCAATAAAGACAAGGCTTCATATCCCTGCTAAGCCTGATAGAGGAATCCAACTAATTTTTGAAGGAGAATCTGCTGTGCTGTCTCTTTTTGATGTGTGAATACAATACCACAATGCTTTTTTGATTTGGAATATTTATTGACATTAAACCCATCCGTAAGAGAGCTTAGAATCTCAATTTCTTCTGTTGTGACTTTCTTAGCAGTCAGTATTCCTAGTGTTTGCTTAGAAAGGAGAGGTCTTTGGACTTGGAGAGTTTCTTAAGCCTATGGTGTAGCCATTCCTAACACCTAGTCAAGGCTTTTGTGCTTGACTATTAGCAGAATAGTCATGAATCTAACTGGTGGGATTGTCACATGGTCCAACAACATCCCTCCTGCTTGGTGTTGAGTTATTTTAAGTACAAACAAATGGAGTTAACCATGGATGCGTCATCTAGTTCATCTTGTGAATATGGCATTACTTGCTATTTACAGACTGGGATAGAAATGAAAATGTTTATTCTGATTATACTGATAATATAAAATCATACTGCTGTATTCACTCATGGATTGAATGGAAACATTCTGCAAAAAATGTTATTTCATGCTGTTCTTATTGTGATATAGTATCTTACTTCCTCACTGTGGTAGGTACAATATAAAAGTAAACTGCACATTCTTTGACCTAAAACAAAGTACATATATTATGAAGCTGAACTCTCTAGTATGACAGCCACTAGCCACAGTTCCTCACTTGCACCAGCTACTTTTCAAGTACTCAATAGCCACGTGTAGCTGGGGACTATCTCATTGGAAAGCACATATATAGAGCATTTCCGTCTTGGCATAACGTTCTATTTGAGAGCACGGTAAATTATTCTTTTTCTAAATATGATCTGTGCAGTTGTTCCTTTTGCTTATTAAAAACACAAATTTTTGGAATTCCCATCATGGCTTAGTGGAAGTGAATCTGACTAGCATCCATGAAGATGCAGGTTCGATCCCTGGCCCCGTTCAGTGGGTTAAGGATACGGAGTTGCCATGAGCTGTGGTATAGGTCGCATATGCCATTCAGATCTGGCATTGCTTTGGCTCTGATGTGGGCGGGCAGCTGCAGCTCGGATTCAACCCCTAGCCTGGGAACCTCCACATGCCTCAGGTGCAGCCCTAAAAAGACAAAAACAAAATTTAACAGAAAAACACAAACTTTTGACCCATTCTAGGCCCACTAAATCAGAATTTGGGGGATGAAGGCTTCAAATCTGCATGTTAACATACTTCTCAAATGTTCTCTATCTGCAGTGAAGTTTGAGAATGCTTCATAACATGTGTCCACACATCCACAACACATTCACATTCCAGCCAACAAAATGTTGCCAAATATTTTATTTGCAATAGGTCTCCTCTGCTTGTTTCTTTTTTGTTATTTTTTTTCTCATTTTATTTTCTTCACTGAGATATAGTCCCCCTCTTCCCTCCTTCATTTTTTTTGGAGTCATAAAGCAGTTCCCATCAGGAGAGTAATTACTAAATTGTTTGGTTGAAGTGACAAGTAAGAACCATTATCTCTTCTTTTTGCCAATGACTGCATTAGCAAACATAACCAGAGAATAAAGTACAAGGCATAGAAAGGACACCCAGAGAAACTAAAAATTTTCACTGAAAACATCATAAGATTCTTTGAATCTTCACTGATGCAAAATCCTCTACTGCATCCTGCTTGAATTATGTCTTTACCATCACAGAATACTCATGTAGCTTGGGGTCCCACACTTGGCCTTGACATAAGGATCATCTGTATTGGTCTGGGCATGGTCAGTGGGTTCCCCAGGTGACTCTGATCATCTTTCAGGTTTGAAAGCCCATTATCTGGGCTATGATTGATGACCTTCAGTGGTCCACATTCACTCTCTTCCTGAGACTGCCTGCTGGATCTTCACAGCATGCTAAGACTACCTTTCTTTAAATGGATTTGAACCTGTCTTTGAAGCATCTATCCACAAGTCCCAGTGCTGCCTTTTAAGTTTATATAAGATATGCCTAATTCTCCAACTGATATTCCTTTCACAAAACACACTTTTCCACTTGATGCTACCAATCACATTCCTCTGAAGCTTTCCTTTTCCCTGGTTACATCCTGATTATAACTTGCTTTTTGTAACCATTAATTTTAGTTATGATACTGTGTCTTCTCATCATATTGGTCTCTTTCTTCCAAGAGTTCCATTTTTCTTGTATCCTTTTTTTTTCATATTTAAAAGTTTGCTGAAGTATAGTTGATTTAACATGTGATAATTTCTGCTATACAACAAAGTGATTCAGTTATACATATACACACATCCATTCTTTTTCAGATTCCTTTCCCATGTAGACCTTCACAGATTGCTTATCTCCTTTTAAAACATAGCATTATGAACTATTTTTTCTATAAGTAAAGCCTGATTTAACTAAAATATTTAATAACTATATTCTCATCATATCATAGTTCCTACCCATAAAAACCCTGCACATCCTTTTATGTGCATCCTTTTATCATGTTACCCCTCCAAGACATCTAACATGTGTTTTGCTAATCTCACCAAGGGTTTGATTGATATATCTATATCCATATCTATCGATCTATCGATCTATCAGTCTATTTCCAGCATTTCTTCATCAAACCCCACCCAAATTAGAAGGATGTTATATGGCATCCTGCATTGTTTTACTCAACTTTCAGGATTTCAGCAGTGCTACCTTTTCCTTTCTGTAACAGGTAGTACAAACTCATCCGATCAGTTCTGATGCAAGTCAGTCCTAGAGGTCTCTTTTCCCTTCTTTCATTTTCTTTCCTGCAGTGTAGAATTATAGGTTTGCCACCCCCTGCCTGGAAACTCTGAATGAGACCTAAAGAGAACTGGGATTTTCACCACTGTCCTAAATCACCATTATTAAGTCCAAAGAGCACATCCTGTACAAGAAAATTGCAGCAGCATATGGGCAGCCCTCTGCACTTCATATGCTATCCATCACATTACAGAGCCCTGCCACATGTTCCTGAAGTGGCCAGGGAAAAGCCTGGCTCAGTGCTTGCTGAGTAGGGCCTCTTAATCTGTTTTACAGCAAACAGTTTTGCAATTACTGTGAGTGTCATGGACCCAGCTGATATTTGAGCTTTGTCCTGACAAGTCTGTAGCAAATAAACATATGACACAGAGATAGTCCACTGAAATCAGCGGGAAAAGCAACTAGAGAAATGGAGAAAGGGTTTATTGGTTACAAATAGAAAAGGAAAAAAACTCAGAACGTATAGAACTTGATTTTGGCTAATTTGCATACACATGTGTTTCAGATATATATGTGTACATGTATATGTTTCAAATATATACTATGTTTATAATTTATATGTTTCTTACACATCTGGGTGTGCGTGCACACACACACACTCTTCTATGTTGATCAAATATTTGTCAAGAACTTGCCATTAATTAGGCAACATGCTAGGCATTATTTTTTTTAAAGTGGTCATCAAAATTAAATCTCAGTGGCTACCCTGACACTAAGACATAATCAGATAGTCTCAGAGATAAATGTAAAATTATAACTACCACAGTGCTTCACAGAAGTGTATAATGCTCTGAGTCTACAGCAGGAATTTTGTGTCAGTCTGATTTAATAAAGGAAGGCATTCATGATGAGGTAACTCTTGAGCCGAGATCCGAGGCAGTGACCTGAAAACACTTTTTATAGTCCAAATATACATTTATTATGTAAATTACCTATATATGTTCTTGCCTATGGATATTTCAGTATTTTCAAAACATAACTTACCTTGAAGTTATTAAAAGTGAATAGAAATAAAAAAGATTTCTTTCCTCGCCAGACCCCAAAGAACTGGCTTGCATTTCTCATAGGGTACACATCTCCTACTTTGGAGACTTATTTGTGGATATTGATAAGCTAACAGAGCAGAATGAGTAGGGATAGGGGAAGAAGATGTGTTTAGGCCTTGAAGAAGGAGGGAACGAATTTTTGTTTGTTTGTTTGTTTTTTGCTTTTTTTAGAGCTGAACCTGAAGCATATGGAAGTTTCCAGGCTAGGGGTCAAATCGGAGCTACAGCTGCCAGCCTGTACCACAGCCACAGCAACACAGGATCTGAGCCTCATCTCAGATTGCTGTGACCTATACCACAGCTCATGGCAATACCAGATTCTTAACTGAGAGAGGCCAGGGATCAAACCCTCATCCTCATGGACACTAGTTGTATTTGTTTCCCCTGGGCTATGTCGGGAACACCCTAAGCAAAACATATTTGAAGAGCTGAAAAGAACCCATTGCAGATCAAAGGGAAGGGTCACAGTTAGGTGAGATTCAGGAACTTAAATTCATTGTTGGACCCAGTAAAGTCTTAGGTCATCAACCTAAGACCAGTGGGAAGCTGTGAAAAGTTTAATCAGTGGATAAGAAGATTCCCTTTGAGTCTGAAAAGATTTTAAGTAATTGTGGAGAATGGATTTTGTAAGTGCATCTTAAATCTTGAGCAACTGATTTTGTCAGTGAATAGATCATTTAAGATAAGTTTTATGAGACTACTCTTTGTGTTCCATGTTTCACTATTAAAAACTCATGGACTTGGAGAACAGATCTGTGGTTGCCAAGTGGGAGGGGGAGAGAGTGGGATGGACTGGGAGTTTGGGGTTAATAGATACAAACTATTGCATTTGTATATAGCACAGAGAACTGTATCTAGTCACTTGTGATGGAACATGATGGTGGATAATGTGAGAAAAAGAATAGATAGAGAGAGAGAGAGATATATGACTGAGTCAATTTGCTATACAGTAGAAATTGACAGAACACTGTAAACCAACTAAAATGGAAAAAAATAAAAATCATTAATAAAAAATGCCTTTCTAAGCAAAGATAATAAAGCATTAATTATAGAATCCGAGTAGTGTATATATGGTGTTCCATATACAGACCAAAATTTTCTGTGTGTTTAAAATTTTTTTCATGTCAAAACCTTGGGAAAAGTAAGAGTTTTTTTAAAAAATGTGTTTATAAATTAGTCACAGTATATAATATACCAAGTGGCATAACACATATGATTGAGTCTTTGGTTCCTTGAGTTAGGCCAGTGTACATTTGCGATCGACAGTTATCATGACAGTGCCATCATTGTCATCATCATCTGACTCACATCTCTTGGCATATTGCTTTATTGTCTGAATATATATATATAATAGAACAGCAAGTAAGTGTTTTACCTGCAGTAACTCTGTTAATCCTCACAACCACACTATGAGGTACATAGGCCAGGAAAACCTTTAAGCTGCTTATAGTTATCATTATAGGTTATCATTATAGGTTACTCCATGATATGAACTATTCTGAGAGATTTATCTTTTTTTTTTCTTTTGAATAAGCAAATGCAGATTTAGAATGCTTACTCTGCTAGAGCTCTTGCATGTTCATTGGTTTTGATGCTCTAAAAACAACAGATTTGACCACAATTTTATATAAGATCTTTCTTAGTTTTTCTTTCTCTTATTTGCAAAGCAAATCTACCAGATCTCATTAGTCAAGGTAATGAATGAGTAGTTGTGAACTACTGTGAATGTTTTTAATTTAGACCAAGTTTTAGTTAAAGGCAATGTGAAAACTACTCTTAAAGAAATCTCACAAGATTGAATTAAGAGGTTTCTAGGTGGAGTGCTTCTTTGACTCTGGAACTGGTTCTCAGCCCTAAGTAAAAGCTGAGAGAACGATGATCTAATTGACACAATGCCCTTTCTCCTCTAAATAATATGACACCCACCCATATGGTTTCCTCTGAATTTCTAATCACATTATGGTTACCATCTGATAAAAGTCCTCTTCTGAATCAAATCCATTACTGGTTTTATGTTCCATCATCATTCTGTACAAAAAATTAAAAAAAAAAAAAAAAACGTATACACCCTGATGCGCTAGAGTTGGGAATTTAGACTGAGTCATTTTAATACAGTAGGATAATTTTAGGATTCCAGATTGATCTTATTCTTTCTCCTTACAGGAAATCTGTGTGGCCTCTTCAGCACCAAAAAAGCACCAAAGCTGTTTTTGTCCTTTTTGAGTTCTTTTGCCTAATCAGTTTACTAAAGAGATAACAGTTTGATAAGTCATCCTTTCTTGGGCAAAAGCAAGCTCTCCATAGCATGTGGCATAATTTAAAGCCATTATTCAGGAGAAAGCCTGCAGAGCTGAGCCCCTAAATATGGAATCACTCTCATTTCCCCATAGTTGGTTGAGTCATTAGCTAAGTCATGTAGGTCCAGTCTGAGAAATTTCTTTGTGTTCTCAAAAGGTCTGGAATGGCCAAGAGAGGAACTTGAGCAGAACATGAAATCAAACTTCACAAAATTTTGTAGTAGTGCCTAAAATAGTTCTAAACAATTACAATTTTTTTAAGAAAAGGATTTTTTTACAGTTTAAACATTTTTGTGACAAATATGTGTATACACAAATATGTGTATCTTTAATGTAGGTCCTTTTTAATGTATAAAAGACAGTTGTAATTATTCATCGTATCATGGAAAAGTAAACACTGATAATACTTTGGCAAATTTACATATAAATTTTTAAAGTATTTATTTCTTTATAGACCTGAGACCATGCTTGGAGGTGCTTCTTTAATATATCTGTTGTTTATATCCTTTATTATGTATCAGTGACAAAACCAGTGGGATGGAATACAGAGGCTGGAATTTAGTCCACACTTTTCTAATGATATATTTATAACTTTAGAGGTGTGCATGTGTATATTTATAGTGGATTTCATTTTAGGTCTTATTTTCTTGTTTTGCTAAATAAGTAAATGGGACTTCATGATCTGGATCATCCTACAGGATACATCTCACATGACCTTCTGTCATTTCAATGATCAGCCCTAGAATTTAATTTATATAAGAATATCCACACATGATTTCTTCCCTTGTGTATTCGAGATGCCTAAAGCAGTGAGCCTGGCCCATGGATGTTGCTCATTCAATATTTGTTGATCAGTTCATTGCTACAATAAAGCATGTAAGTGGAGATGCAATCAGTAGCCTCTCTAAGTTATATAAGCTCAATTAAGTACAATTCAGGCACAATGTGGTAAAGCAGTTGAGGCAGTACGGTGTCATGGTTAAAAGGGCAGACCCTGAATGTACCCTGAAGGCAGATTGCCTGGATATACACACCAGCTCCTCTATTAACTAGCTATGACCTCCTGCACATTCCTTAGTCTTAAAGTTATAGTTGAAATCTTAGAGTGTGGGTAATGAATGCAAATAGTTTTTAGCATGATTATTAGGTATAAATGAGTTTATACACACATGGAAAGCATTTAGAAGGATGCCTGCCACATAGTAAAGCCCTCAGTGAGTGTTTGCTATTAGCCCTAGAGTATATTACAAGTCTAGGGAGTGAGAATAAGCCCAAAGGATGTCCTGGCGTTAATTTTTTAAAAACATAATTAAATTAAAATAACTTTGTACCAAGAATTTATGTCAGACTTGATGTGGGCCAAAAACTAAACAAGCTTGGTGAGGAAGAACAAATGCAAGAATTATCTTAGACTAGAGGTGACAGATCGTCAGGTAGGCTTGAAGTCAGGTCCATAGAGGTCAGATAAACTAAAAAGGAAAGAAGACATTAAACAGCAATATAAGTAAATTCTTATTCCTTTGTTCACCAACTAATTGCTGGTCTCATTATGGCTAGAGTCTTGTGTCACTTCTTGGGTCCCTCACTTAAAAGGAGCATGCACCTATTCAACCTTCTCCATGTATCTAGAGGCAAGTGGCAGCAGAGTTGGTGGAGTGGGGGAGGTGAAGGGAGTGCCCTTGACTGCATTATAATGAACAGATGAAGGAAGTTGGGGCACCTGCTCCTTCTCAGTTGAGTTGATCAAATTCCTGGGACAGCAGGTACTGCATGCACTCTGAGGTTCAATAGTAAAGTCAGATTTCTGTCCCTCTCCCACTGCCCTCAGCATTAAGTATCAGAACAGAAGAGACTTAACTGATGAACGGAAGAGGCATAATAGTTATTTTTGTACTTAAAAAAGCATTTAAAGAGAAAGCAGATAGGTGGCTTCTGTATTTAGAATTATGGTGAACTTTAAATATTCCCTAGTTATAACAATCTTCCATTCTCTAGGCCTTTGAATATACTAGATATGCTTAGAATACCTATCCCGTTACTTATACTGGGTTAACTCCTAAACATTTAAAAGACTCAGCTGATATGTTACCATCCCTAGGAAACCCTTTCTACTATTTCCTCTTCACCTGAGCTCAGGCTCAAATAAACGAACATCCTTCTTTGTAACCCAGTAGCACCTATACATATAGTCCTCATAGCCTAATGCAATGTTGATAAATTCTGCTGTTGCTTTTTGGTCATCCTCATTAAGTTGTAAGATTCTTGATGGATGCCAAGGGCTTTGACTTTCAGCTCTGTATCCTCAGGACCTACCTTTGCTCAGTGTGAGGAAAGGTTTTGAAATAACAGGATTTAAAATGGGCTATGGTAAGCAGAAACTCTACACACACTTGTTAAAGATGGAAAATAGGCTGTGGCTATGTCCTCCCACCCCCATCTGAGATTCTGTCAAATGACTCTTTCAATTCTTAAAGCAGATCCAGTAGGAAACTACCTGGAAACACTTTATGAACCAAAGATAGTTTACATATGCTAAAGTCGTGAAATTGCATTTCTTTATTATATTTTGCAATTTAGATTTTTACCTATTCAGCAAGTTTCTCTTCTCTCCAAATTAGTAATTTTTATTACACCATTACACCCTCATATTTTTTCTTTTTATTTTAAAAGTTGCTTCTAACATTTCTGGGTCAAAGGAAAACTGCTTATTCCCTCTCTTAGGGCATCTTCCAGCCCTCGAGGTAGATGGCTATATGCTTCTTTTCATTACGTCTTTAATCATTCTGACTTCTATAACCACATCATTTATCATCAAGCTCCTCTTTATTTCTTTCTTACTCTCTTTCTTTCTTTCTCTCTCCCTCTCTTTCTTGCTTGCTTGCTTGCTTGCTTTCTTGCTTTCTCCTTTTTTTAGGGCCGCAGGTGCAGCATATGGAAATTCCCAGGCTAGGGGTTGAATCAGAGCTGTATCTGCTGGCCTATGCTACAGCCACAGCAATGCTAGGTCTGAGCAGCACTGCGACCTACATCGCAGCTCATGGCAACAATGCTGGATCCCTTAACCGACAGAGTGAGGCCAGGGATCGAACCCATGTCCTTATGGATACTAGTCAGGTTCTTAACCTGCTGAGCCACAATGGGAACTCCTCAAACTCTTTTTCTTGGCCCTCAGTCCCCTTTGACCCTGTCTCTCATGTCTAGTTTTTCTTTGGCCAGTCTTTTTTAATGATAATAGAGACACCATTTTAACTTTTCTTTCTGCTACCATATGGTTGGTATTTGAATTATTTCACCTAAAGTGTTCATTTGCAGTTTAAAAAAAGTCATAATAGTACAGCTGAAAAATACCTTTCTATTCTTGAGGCTTTTAAATGTTCTTTAAGCCAAGTGTCTAAGAATATTTAAGTCAACAGGTACAGACATTACACTCAATTATCAAACAATAGCTAGAGTCTACTATAGGGGAGAATAATTAGCTACTTTATGAATTAAAGGTCTATTTTTACATTGGGAGTTTTAAAAATAATTTGTCGATTTAAATAAATCCTAGGCCTTGATTTCTTGTGTTAGTTTAATTGAAAGTGATGACTAGGCTCGGGCCCCTGCTGTGAAAAGTAAATGTGTGAAATTCTAACACACTCATGAGGTCAGAAGAGTGTAATTTACTAATTAATGCACATTAAGTAACTTTAGTGAAGTCTGGATACTTTTGAATTAGCTTTGTACATTTAATTCAACATTTTATGTCATCTAATAATTGAACATGTTAATTGCAACCCAATCAATGAATGTACTTACTAGTTCTTCATATGTACCTTGAGTAAGATTCAATGATAGAAAGATACTTGCTGTTTCAACAGTATATATTTTTTGGTAGTGTTGTGGATACACAGGGCATTTTCATGTATCTCTCAGCTGCTGAAGTCAGTATAAGAAATGCTTCTAGTCACTCAGAGAGCCCCCCTTTTTAAAAAATGATATTTATTCGAGAGCCTTATCAAAAAAGAAGTGCATCACCATCACAACAAAGTCTCCTTCCCCAAGATCTTGCCGAGTAACAGTACATATTCAGATAAATGAACCATTGAATGCTGTCTGTAACAGCAACAGCTGGCACCTCTCAGATAACGCCGAGCTGCCCAGCCCCCAAAGATGAGCAAATAGGCAGCGACTAAGTTGAATTTTTATAGATCCGAAGTCTGCTGAATACCCATTGAAAGAGAGCAAAATGTGCATTAGACCTCGCTGACAAATGCCCAAGGTTCAATCTCTCAAACAGTTTTGCAGACCAACAAAAAACAGGAGTGAAAGGGATTATCTCCATCCTCAAATTTTCAACATGGTCAAAGGGACTGTAAAATCCTTCTGGTGAGCAAGCCAGGTTTAATGGTCAGGAACAAATGCTTCTTTAGTCACAGGCCAAGCCTTTCGGATTTGTGGTAATTTCCTGTTAGGGACAGCAAAGGCAGAGCACAAACTCCACTTCTTTCCTACCCTGCTTTCCAGCCCTTTTCACCAAACTGTTTGCTCTTCCTCTTTTCTCTCCCTTTCTTCCAGCACAAATCTAACTATATTGCAGGGTCTTCTGGCTTCTGCAGTTTGAGGGCACGAGGGCCATATTGTGACCTGTTCACCACCATTTTGCACACAAATCCACTCTCCAAAGAAGTAAATATGTATTTAAACTGCTAACTGTAAACATAGTTGGTGACCAGTGGAAGGTTGAACAGAACACTAACAACAGCTGATTAGGGGCTGAATAGATAGATGATCTTAGGCAATCATTTGCTCTGTGGCTGTGTCTCAGCATAGCAGTGGGCCTCCCATTATAACTAGTCTTTTCATTGCCTATACCATTTTCTCTATTGACTTCTGTGATTGCAGGTAGTGGAGAGTAGGTGCTGTTGTACAAAATCTTTTCTATGTTTCTTCTGAAGCATACTGGGGACTATTGTCCAATATCAGTTACTCATTTATTCTGAGTTTGCAATAGATCTCTTTCTGTTTACCAATCACATGTTAAATTACTATGACAGATGCATTTTAAAAGGCAAGTAAATTTAGTTTCTGAGATTACACGGAACAAAGATGTTGAATGGCTTATCATTATCTTCTGGTATCATTAACTCAATAGGACCTATATAGCCATAAATTTTTCACGTGGCTAGAAATTGCATCAGATGCTCAATGTCTCCTTCTTAAACACTAGTTTGTGCCCTAAATAAATTCTTTTATTTGGAACTGGATGCGATTATAAATGTAATATAACTAAAGTCTTTTAATTTGTAGCAACGTAAAAGGTTTTTGCTTCAAAATGTAGGGAAACAAATGTAAATTTCCTGCAATGTTCCTCACTGTACTAACTTGAGCTCTTCCTAATAGTCATAATCCAGGGAGCAGGAATCACCTGTGTAACATTATCTAAGCATTAATTCAGGTTTGTGCAGTGACTCCCTGTTTCATTTAAAAGGAGACTGGCTAAATGTTGATTCCTGTAAATAAGCAATCAATGAATCAAACACAATTCCTTGTTCTCTGTTTTTTTGTTGTTGTTGGTTGTGTCACTGCTTTTTAACTACTTTGAGGGTACATATCGAATATCATTTCTCATGAATGGAAGAAGCTTATGTTTTTGTAGAAAAGAATATCAACTATTAGTACCTGATGGAGGGAAAAATGCCAAAACATGTCACATATCTCTAAGAATTATCTTTGGAAGACTTAGAATTAGGTGAACTCTGAGAAAAAATGTGTAAGGACAAATAGTCGTGAGTTGTTTTATTCAAATTAAGTAAAAGAATAAAGAAGAGCTAGGCCTTGGGCAAAAGGAGAAGACTAGAACCACTTTTTTTCCCATCTCGAATTTGCCATTTGAGTAAGAGAAAGATTTTCATACTGGGGAAGTTGAAGCTCAAAACATGCAGAAATGATGAGAACATCTAATTAACTTAAGTGAGTTCAGTTGTCCTTGGCCAGATGAAATATGCTGTAGTGCCTACTGATAAAATCAACAAACCTATTAGGGCCACGCCCATGGCATATGAAAGTTTCCAGGTGACAGATGGAGCCTGACCAGCTGCTGCAGTAATAATGCTGGATCTCTAATCTGCTGCATCACAAGGGTATCCTGCATTGGGGATTCTTGAAAAATTAAAGATAATGGACCAGAAAACTAGAGATGGAAAAACTGGTCCCCATTTTTTTTTTTTTTGAAAAAGAGTAAGGTGGATATCCCAAACCATGTCATGTAGGACCTATTACCAATGTTTGAACAATCTTATACAGATAAATTACTAACTTAACCGTGAAAAGAGGAAGTTGTGATCGCTATGAGCTAGGATATCTGATTATGTCAAACAACGCACATGTGCTTTCCTGACCATCTTACAAAACAGTTTATTAGAAGAATGGAGTATATATAGCATACATGAATATTAGCAAAACATTGGGGAATATATACCATGATACCATTGGTGACAGAACAGAAAAGCAGAATTTTAGTAAAGCAGAGTTCACCCAGAGGAAATTCTTAAGGTTTATTGTAAATATCAGTGTTTCTGACAGTGAGTTATATGAGGATATAAAGCACAGAGACTGGGTGTGTAGCAGAAATGTGGATGCACATATACAACATCCTGAGAGTAGGCCTAGAATTTTAAGTTTTCAGGAATTTAGATTAATGATACAAATCTCAGAAAATAAGACACTGAGACTACATGTCAAGTTTACCATTTTGGTATGTGTAAAAAACTTTGGCTGTCAAATCGATTGCAATTTCAGTTCAACCCAATAGTCTGAGAAAGTTATATGAAAAAAAAAGGGAAATTTGGGTTACATTACGATTAGGGGGTAATGATCCACCTTTAACTTTTAACCATGAAACACTAGAATCCACAGTTTGGCATGACAGTGAAAATTCATCTTGCTCAATTTTTTAAATGATTCATATGATTTCCTTCACAACACTTCTAATAAGTTGTATATCAATCTCTTCAACACCACAAAAACAAGCCTTTTCATTTTTATATAGTTTAAATTGTCAAAAATGTCTTCTTTTAGACCCAAATTGATTTGCCTTTAACTTTTACAAAGTAGATGTAATCCTGTTCTCTTGAACCACACGGAAAAAATCCTAATCCATCTTTGACCTGACAACTCTTTAGGTGTCTGAGAATCTCCCTTTCATTACCCTTGTCACACTGTATTTCCCTGTGAAATATACCATGTCAGCATCTCCTCTTTTATTAGGATTGCCATTCATTCATACAACACATAATTACTGTTCCAATTGATGTGCTAGTATTGGTGATGGGAGGAAAAATAAGACTTTTTCTCTACACTCAAGGAGGCATTTTTTTCTAAAAGGGAACAGCATATGATTGACTCTATTGGGCTTTTTGTCAACTAAGATCTCTAAGGCCCCTTTTGTTTCTGCAAATAATAGCAGCCGCTAAACTACGTATCACCTATTTTACCCATGCAAATAGTCCAGTTCCAGGCCCACTGAATAAGAGATGCTTCATGATCAGGTAATGTTAAAGCCTTTTAGAATTTGTAAATTCAAAGCAACCATATATTAGGCACCAATTATATGCCTGCACAACTCCTACTCTTAAGATCACCAGTTTGTTTAGTGGTAGATGAAGGTTTGTAAACCAAGAGTCACATTGTAATATTGTATGTTTTAGAATAGAGATAAGTGGTGAATGTTACTGGAAAACGGGAAAAGCAGAAGTTATTTTTCTGTTTACTATTTTACTGAGAAAAATTCATTCACAATTACATATGTGGCATTTGAGACTTTTTTTTTAAAAGACAGTTGGCATTTGTGATTTAGTTTCTAAGAAGTGAAGCTATATGGAGAAGACTTGAGGAAGATATGAAAGCTATCTTTCAAATAATTAAAGGCACTTTGCAGAACAGATGCTGACTCACAGACATTGAAAAACTTACGGTCTCCGGAGGAGATGGTTTAGGGGGTGGGGAAGTGCTGGGGTCTATCTTTCTATCTACATATAGAGTAAGATAGGTGGATAAAGAGAGAGATACATTTCTCTCTCTCTCTCTATATATATATATATGCATAAAATAAGCACTTCCCCACCCCCTAAACCATCTCCTCCGGAGACCGTAAGTTTTTCAATGTCTGTGAGTCAGCATCTGTTCTGCAAAGTTCAATCTATCCTTTTTTCAGATTCCACATGTCAATGAAAGCATTTGATGTTGCTGTCTCATTGTATGGCTGACTTCACTTAGCATGATAATTTCTAGGCCCATGTTGCTAAAAATGCTGGTATTTCATTCCTTTTAATGGCTTAGTAATATTCCATTGTGTATATGTACCACATCTTTTGGATCCACTCCTCCACTAATGGACATTTAGGTTGTTTCCATGTCTTGGCTATTGCAAATAGTGCTGCAGTGAACATCGGAGTACATGTGTCTTTGCGAGTCGTGGTTTTCTCTGGATAGATGCCCAGGAGTGGAATGGCTGGATCAAATGGTAGTTCTATGTTTAGTTTTCTGAGGAATCTCCATACTGTTTTCCACAGTGGTTGCACCAATTTTACAATCCCACCCACAGTGTACTAGGGTTCCTTTTTCTCCACACCCTCTCCAGCACTTACTGTTTGTAGACTTTTGGATGATGGCCCTTCTGGCCGGTGTAAGGTGGTACCTCATCATGGTTTTTATTTCCATTTCTCTAGTAGTGAGTGATGTTGAACATCTTTTCATGTGTTTTTTGGCCACCTGTGTGTCTTCTTTGGAGAACTGTGGATTTTTTTTTAAGCACAAATGAGTCGTTTTAAAATGAGCACATGCGTCTCAAAGGTAACACGGACAATAATGAAGTGACTTCCCTACTTCTCAATATGTTATACTGAGAAACTAAAAAAACACACTTATAAATAAATAATGTATCAGCATATAATTCATAATAGGAGATCCAAAATATTTACAACTTAACGACAATGAAAATCCTATATACCAAATGTGTGAAGCTACAACTAAACTAATTTTATAAGTAAATTTTGGTGTATAATATATTTTTTTAAAATTTTTTTTTGTGTCTTTTTTTTTTGCTATTTCTTAGGCCGCTCCTGCGGCATGTGGAGGTTCCCAGGCTAGGGGTCGAATCGGAGCTGTAGCTGCAGGCCTATGCCAGAGCCACAGCAACGCGGGATCCGAGCCGCGTCTGCAATCTACACCACAGCTCAGGGCAACGCCGGATCGTTCACCCACTAAGCAAGGGCAGGGACCGAACCCGCAACCTCATGGTTCCTAGTCGGATTCGTTAACCACTGCACCACGACGGGAACTCCCAAATTTTGGTGTATAATATAAATAAATATGATTTATAGAAATAAGACTGAATATTAATGAGCTGAGAATTCAGTTATAAAAGGTAGGACTAGCAGAAGTTAACCACTCCCCCAATGGAAAGAAGGCAACATATTTATGAAATAACTAATAAGACAAAAGGCAGATGAACAAATTCAAAACCTAATTCTTTTGAAAAGGCTAATAATATAGAAAATTTGATTCAAGGATTGATTAAATAAAAAAACAAGACAGAAACATCAGTGATTGGCGTAAAAGGGAGCATAATTAAAATACAGTAGAAATTTTAAAATCATTAAGAGTGAAAAATAACTATGGCAATACATTTGATAACAGATAAAATGGACTTTTTTAAGAAAAAATAAGTGATAAAACTTATTCAATAGGAAGTGAAAAATTAAAATTTTTATCATTTTTTCACCATTATATTCAGTTTGGTGATAGGGACTGTATATTTTCTAAGGAGAATGACTGAAATGATGAAGTGACTTTATTTTAGAAGGGTCATGATCTGTCTTTAAACATCTGAAGTATCCCTTAGAGTGTAAAAGAAGAATTAACTCCCTAAAGACAGAATTAGACCAACTTTGGAACTTATAGATGAACAGATAATCTGTCTTTATGCTGAACTGAACTTGTAGCATTCAGGTCTATTCAGAACAGGGAACAGCTTATTGCTGGAGATTATGCCTTTTTGTCTTTGAAGTGCACACAAACAGACTGGATGGTCACTTACGATGTGGCAGAGGGCACAAAAGCATTACATGAGAAGTTAGACATGAAGTCCTTTTGGTTTAATTTTATGAACTTAAAAACTTCATCTACTTTCCAGGTTTTCATAAGTAGAACATACCTGCCAAATATCCCATGCAAACTTGTGATTTGCCATAGGCAAGCGTACAATTAATCTTTTGTATAGTCTGAGATTAACATCTTCCAAATGTCTGGAATAAAGGCACTGAATTCCCACATCATTAGTACCCATGTTATATGTGTTTGACTCCCAAAGAATTCATTCTGTCATAATGAACCAATTCACTTGCTGCTATAGTCATGAGCATGATTTGCCTAGCTGAGGGAATCCCAGCTTTAGTAATGAATGTTGTATATGTGCTGCTCACATCCCCTTTCCCAGACAAGAAACTCATTCCGTGTTGCTGTGAGTATTGGTGGTGTATGACTCTCAACTGATTCCCTCTCTGGGAATTCCTTTCAACCAAAGGCAGCCACTTGCCATACCAGGTCTTCTCCCTGAGGACAGTTCAGGTTAATGACCGGTTGATAAGGAGTATCAAGTTTTCTTTGCCTAAAGGCTAAGCAACTCTGAAAGGCCATTCTAGCTCCAGAGCTTTTGCAAGCAAATCTCAGTTGCAGAGACTGTTTTCTGGGGAACCTGACAAACAAAAACAAAAGGTGCTTCCTTGGGCTTTAGTGTCCCTTTTTAGGGTATGTAGACTAGGCTAACCACATGAGGACTCCCATGGGAGGTGCAAATTGCTGTAGTCACTCAGCAGTGTTAAGGAGTCATTTCTTTTCCTGCCTTGTTCTGTAATTTAACTTGGGATTTGGGGAAGTAGTAATGCGAAAAGGAGCGTATGGAAGTCATAATGAGGATGGGAGAGTGTGGCAGATATTACAGGAGGAGGGAAAGTGAAATAGAAGGCTGAGAGCGTGCTTCTTCTTTTTCCAGATATTATTCTGTTTCCACCCTTCTGTACACCTTTGTGAGACATCCTTCTCTCCATGTCTTCTCACCTCCCCCCCCATCCCTTTCTATTCATCTCTCTTCAAGCTGCCCCAAAATGGAAGTAATGGACAGCAGTTGAATGGTATGTAATAGGGGGGAGGACTCTGTTTATAATCCAGAACCTAGATGTACATCACAGCTCTGCTACTTACTGTAAATAAGTTTTAATATAAAGTAAATATAGTTTCAAATAAACAGTAAATAGAATCTCAGTCACCTTGGCAGTCAGTGTATTATAGGCACTTTAGCAGAAATGAGTGGAACTGAAGCCATCAGCTCTGACAGTAGGCACTGGCGTGCTCCTGGGTGTGGGGGAAGCTGACTGCTTGAACCAACTCCACAGAGTTTTATTTTTATGACTCTTCCCATTTAGGCCAAGGTAAGTTTTTTTTAGTTATCACACACCAAGCCTATAGTGAAAACCACTGATCATTTCTCTTCCTTCTCCTTTTTACTCCTATTCTCCTTTCTGATAGCCAGAAGTCCCCACTGTATTTGGGTTACTTTAAATATTTCCTCTCTATAGGTTCACTTCCTGAAAATTATGACCATTTCAACAAATGAATCCCAAATACTCATTTTATCCATATTGGTTAGAGCAAACCCTTGAGACCAGATGTGTCTTTTAGACAAAATTACATGAACTTTGGATGCCATTAATTGATTACCTACTTCTTTAAGGTCTCAGGTTGTAGTGTGTTGATGCCATTATTTAACAAACATGGATTACATTTTTACCTGTTCTAGTTCAATCTAGTGGATCCTAAGCTTCAGAGGGATAGCTGAACATCAGCTTTTCAAACTACTTACTCACTCCTTCTGGCCTATTCAGCCCAAGATTAACCTCCCACTGCTGTCCCTTGAGTGTGTGGTCTTATCATGTTGGAATAACTGTAATTAATAAAAGAAGTTCAGTACCTGGTTTGATTTATTGTTTAAAAACAATTATGTGATTGTTCATTCACCTGTCTTAAAATGTGGTTCCGCTGCCAAAACAAGCTTGGGTGCACTAGAATCATAGATTAATTTTAGAAACACTGTCACCTGGTGGTACATTAGAGTTACTGCACTTGGCTTTTCCTCAAGTTTTTTCAATGTTCATGTCTGTAGGAGAAAGGAATCAGGAGAATCAACTTGTAAGACACCAAACAGCACATCTTATTCTGCCAAGAGTAGTTCAGAGTGAGAATTACACCCTTTCCAATATGCCACCATAAGACTGTAAGACCCTCAGACCTAAGACCACTCCTTGTTCTCAGGGTCCAACCCAGTGCTCCGGGATCCTTGGTGTCTCTTCTCCTGTGTCTTCTATCACCTGTATATGAAACTTGTAGAAACTTGAAGGAATCTTGGTAACATTTTGGACTGATGAAACCATCTCTTTTCAATTGTGCCCCTTTGCTGATTTGTGAAAAGTAGGGCATATGTTCTATAAGAACCACAGGCTAGATACTGTCACCCCAAAAGAAAACTCTGTGTGCAAGCACAATGCTCCCCTTTCTATGCTAAAGCGAGTCATGGCATGCCTGGTGACAGGAGAACAGAAAGCAGTGTGTTGTCTCTGGTTGCGTCTTTCCTATTTCCCCAAATGCAGGAACTATAAAAAGCATTCTGGGTCTAAAAATAGACCCCATATGTGCTGTAATAAACTGGTCTGAGTAGGCCTTTAAGGAGGAAAATAAAGCTCCATAGGTTGATAATGAATGACTTAGGCAGTAGAGCTCTACATACAATCCCGCAGTGTATATTTGACAGCTAGCTTGTTTGATCAATGTAGAAAGCAAAACTAAACATCTCATCCACTATGTCTGCTTTGGGGATGATGAGGTACAGTTAAGCTTTTTGAAGACATAATGTAGTCTTTATGCAGTGAAATTTGGTGATGGCAGTTAAAATAGCCATTTGCCATCCTTATCTATGCCATGGTGGCAGGTTGGCTTCAGAAACCTCAGTCCACTAATTAGTAAAAATTCATGTCTAATGTAGAAACTGAATATTCTGTAGTCTTGAGTGTTCCTGATCAAAATAAGTTTAAATGTGAACAGTCATATTTTCATAATTGGTACTGAGAATGGGCCATGTTTGTGATGTTGCAAGCTTAATTGTTGCTTTGAGTCTTTAGGCCGAGAAGATCAGAAGGTCACTGCTACCTTCCATAGCAGAGGGAGCATGAACAGGTTCCTCGAAGGGCAAGTTTCCAGCACTCTAAAAATCCTCCTGATAATGTATTTTGTATACACACATGTATATGTAATGCTATATATACGTGTGTGTGTGCATATATATATATGTGCAAATATCTAGACCACTGTCATGATCAGATAGTCTCTGGTGGATTCTCATTAAAAACCAACTCACGGAGTTCCCGTCGTTGCGCAGTGGTTAACGAATCCGACTAGGAACCATGAGGTTGCGGGTTCGGTCCCTGCCCTTGCTCAGTGGGTTAACGATCCGGCGTTGCCGTGAGCTGTGGTGTAGATTGCAGACGCGGCTCGGATCCCGCGTTGCTGTGGCTCTGGCGTAGGCCGGTGGCTACAGCTCTGATTGGACCCCTAGCCTGGGAACCTCCATATGCCGCGGGAGCGGCCCAAGAAATAGCAACAACAACAACAACAAAAAGACAAAAGACAAAAAAAAAAACCCAACTCAACAACACTTATAAACCAATTGCCTTGGCTGCTGCCTGCCCATGAATTCCCCCACCTTAACTCAAGCCTACATGAAAAAAGAAGCAATTATATCCATTTAGACTTCAGCACCCAGGACCATCATTCTCTAGTGCATCTCTTTAGTGATGTGTAGAACTAAATTCAAAAATAAGAATCAATCGATTTTTCTGAAAATTACATGCTTTCTTCTGTATATCTTTTATTACCTTTTTATGAGTTATCCCTGACCATCGCTGCATCTGCTTCCAGTCTAGACCTCACAGTACCATTCTGATTGTTGGTCCCCAATCCTAGCAAGAATTGTATTGTCATGGCACCTCCCTGAGAACAGTCCACAGGTAAGATACTGCCTTCATTGTGGAAAAGTTGTATCTTTTGGAATAGAGACCAATTACATCAATTTTTAGAAAATTTGCTTAAATGTAGATTAATGTTTTGCCTATTTATAAAATATCTTATTTCTGTTATTTCCCTAACAGTATTTGAAACAGAAGGTTAGATGTCAATTTTTTAAAAAAAATCCACAATTAGCTGAGAGACTCTTGAGATTATGAATTAGATTTCATTTATCTTTGTATTTTCCACAGTGACTGGTACAGAATAGGAGACCAATGACTATCTGCTGAATGACTAAAAGCCTTGTAATCTGTAGCCTGTGTGACATTGTTATTATTTTTCAGCCCTGTTGGAATAGCTTGATTCTCTACAACCATGCTTATATTCAAAGTGTGGGGTCATTACCTGAAAGCTTGATAGAATACAAAATCTCATGACCTACCACTGACCTACTACACTAAAATCTGCGTTCTAACAAGTTTCCCACGTTTTTCATATGTCCTGTTGTTTTATTAGCACTGTCAGGTTTTATTGAGCTTTTGCCCTATGAATGTGTGTATTAGTTTTATGCTGATCTTTAATTGAAAAAGATAGGGAGGATCTGTTTATATTTGTTGCCTATAGATACGAACATACCTCCACTATTTTGTGCATATTAATTATCCTTTGATAAGGTCATTATTATTTACCTTAATATGACCCCCCCCCTTTTTTTTTCTTGTTAGGGCCACACCCATGTCATATGGAGGTTCCCAGGCTAGGGATTGAGTCAGAGCTACAGCTGCTGGCCTACACCACAGCCACAGCAACGCCAGATCGGAGCCATGACTGTGACTTACACCATAGCTCACGGCAACACCAGATCCTTAACACACTGAGCGAGGCCAGGGATTGAACCCACAACCTCATGGTTCCTAGTCAGATTTGTTTCCACTGCGCCACAATAGGAACTTCACCGCCCCCCACCGCCTTTTTTAACATAAAGCACAATGGTCTGTTCACTAGAATGTAGAATTTTATAAGTACTTAAGATTTTCCTGTCTTGTTTCAAATTCTCCTGAAGATCAATCAGTAATTCCAAAATAAATTGATTGGGTGGAATAGAAATTTAAATGGGCTCTGTGTGTGTGTGTGTGTGTGTATTTTTTTTTTTTCCCAGCATGGAAGACTGTGTTTGACCATTTCTCCAAATATATAACCTTATTGAAAGGACAAACAAAAATAACTAGTGCAGATAGTGTTTTGATTTCCATATCATTAGCCAGATTTTTATACTTGTGGTTAGTCTTAGAGTATGTATCATTGCCAAGTAAAATATATATTACTTGTTAATATAAAAAAAACGAGTGACAACTTTAGTATTAGTATATTTTAGTCAATTAAGTTGAAAGTCAATAAATAGGTATAGCAAATTGAATGGTGACCCCTCCAAAAGACATGGACCCTCAAAATATAACCTTATTTGGAATAAGGGTCTTTTTATTTAGGACTGCACTCGCAGCATATAGATTCCCAGGCTAGGGGTCTAATCGGAGCTGTAGCTGCCAGCCTATGCCACAGCTCACTGCAATGCCAGATCTTTAACCCACCAAGTGAGGCCAGGGATTGAAACTGTGTCCTCATGGATGCTAGTCAGATTGGTCTTGGCTGAGCCACAACAGGAACTCCATTTGCTGTTAGGATAAGGATTTCAAAATGGGATTATTTTAGATTAGAGTGGGCCCTAAATCCAATGACAAGTACTTCTGTAAAAGACAAAAAGAAGACAAAGAAAGGCTTGTGAAGAAGGAAGCAGAGATTGGAATGTTACCTGTAAAACCAAAGGATATCAGAATTTCCAGCAGTCACCAGAAGTTGGAAGATGCAAATCTTCATCCCCTAGATCCTTTGGAACCTTGTTAATGCCTTGGTTTTGGACTTTTGGCTTTCAGAACTGTGAGAAAATAGATTTCCATTGTTTCAAGGTCCTTAGCTTGGGGTAATTTGTTACAACTGCCCTAGGAAACTGGTATGATGAGCTAAATAAATCCATCATCTGGTGATGTATTGACTGAGTGAATGGCTTTGACTTTATAACTCCCACACCTGACATCGTAACACCCTCACCTTACTTCCGTAACATCTTCTGATCCTGTCTCTGCAAGTGAGAGGCACACATGTAGGCACAAGAGGCAAGACACATGCACATGGATAAACATTGAGAAGATAGTAGAAAGTGGACAAGTAGCAATGATACTGCCAAGAATGAGGAAATTGGCAGGAAAAGAGAAAAGTAAAGATTGTGAAGATGGCTTTTGAAATTGTAAGGACACAGGTTTAAAGAAACAAAGATCTGGGAGTTCCCATGGGTGGCTCAGCATTAACGAATCTGACTAGTGTTCTTGAAGATGTGGCTTCCATCCCTGGCCCTGCTGAATGGGTTAAGAATCTGGTGTTGCCTCAAGCTGTGGTGTAGGTTGCAGACATAGCTATAGCTCTAATTCAACCCCTATCCTGGGAATTTCCATATGCCAAGGGTTTGGCCCTAAAAAAAACGAAACGAACAAACAAACAGATCTAAAATAGCTGTGTTTATAAAGAGTCATGACCTTGGTTTATGATATTCTCAATATACACACAAAAAAATAGTAAATAGCCTTTACCCTTGAAGTCCACAATCAGAGTTTAACCCAAGGGCTCTGAGGTAATTGAAATTAGGACATTTTGTTTTGTTATTATACCTGCATTGACCTCTGAGAGTGTGTGAGTGCATGTGTGACTGAGACTTGGGTTGGGAAGCACATTCTTACCTTCTAGGTTGTCTGTTTCACAACCAAAGTTGTGGATAGGGCAATAGTTATTGGTCTCGGTGGATGAATACCTGTGTGATTAGTTCTATGCAGGTTCCAATCCATTGCCAAAGCTGCCTGATCCAGCAGGGTGTGAAAATTATTGATATATTAGGTGTGTGAAAGAAATGGGTGGCTTTTAAATAGTTTGCTCTATCTGTGTCACTAATATGGGTATTTCCACTCTGTAGCCCCACAAATCTATATTCAAATTCAATGACAAACTTTTTAAAAAACATAACTCATCAAGTTTTAGTGCTGCTTAAGACAAGGACCCTGCCTGTGTAAGGCCATCAAGCACTAATATTGACTCTGCAGGACATTTTAAAGGCTATTTATATCACAATAAAGGTGCTTTATTAGCCTCATCAATCAGGAGACTGCAAATTCCACCCTGGAATCAGCTCTGCCTGAACCCGTGGAACGGGGAAGGGTGAGAAATTATGGGATGCGTTATCTTCAATCTCATTTGAAACTTCCTAATTGAAACAATGGACGAGTTTATTGCTTATAAAATAAATGAAGGAGGCACCACTAATATAATAATGAGAGTTTAGGCTTCTGTTTGTTTTTCCCCTACTCGACAGAGAGTTGGTGGTCAGCCAGCAGAGTGATTCCTGGTTTCCATAGCTAGAGACACAATTCATCTGTCATTTGACCAAGACAAATGGACTGGCCATGCAGTAGGGCTGCACCCAGCTTATAGCACAGGCCTTGACTAGTAGTTCCTGTCATCTGTGTCTTGGCAAGTAATACTCTCTTTCCCTGGGTCAAGGAAATGCTGCCTCATAGCAGTTAACAGCTCAGTTTCAGGAGTCAGACAAGATTGGATTCAAATTCCACCTGACTTATTTGAACTTGATTTTTTTCCTCAACTGAAAAACAGGGGACCTATATCTTAGGGTTGTTGTGAGAAGTGGCATAGTTAATTCCCAGTGCATGGCAAGCACTCAGTAAATGCTTTCTATTTACATTGTTGGTTTTGACAGGTTATAACTTCTGGTTTGATATGAGAAGATGCAGTTGATGGTGATATTTGTAAGATTAAGAATGCCAGTTTTAGTGTCAGAGTCAGATTTAAATCCTAACTCTGCCATTTATGACCTGTGAATTCTTGAAAAATAAACTTACTTTCTCTGGCTTTTAGCCCCCTAAACTGTAAATGATTATGAACATAATCATGCCACCCCCTCCAAGCTGTTGTAAAGACCAAATGAAAAATTGAATGCTTTCCATATTCTTGCAGTATCTTATGTACCATGAATATATCATTGAAAACACTTTATATGATTATTGAAAGCCCGGTAAAATTTTAGAAATAAATATCTATGTGTATGCGCAGAGAATTATGAATTTCATAGATTTTATACATTTACTTAACAAATATTTGTTGAGTACCTCCTACAGCTAGACAGTAGCGATACAGAGAACAAGACAGTAAAATCTTTGCTCATAGATCCTATAATTAAATGGGAAAGATAGACTCATGCTCTTCTTATAAAATGTACTTGAAAGAGATATATGAAAACAGAGTTACTGGGTGATGGGAAGAGGTTATTGGTCAACACAAGCCCCTCTGAAATGATAGTTTGAACTAGGAAAGAGTAAGCCATGCCAATAGAGGAGGGTGGCCACATTTTAAGCAAAGGGAAATGCAATTGCAAAGGCTCTGAGACAGAAACTTGCCTGAGAAGGAAGATGAGGGTGTCTAGAGCATGGTGTACAAGGACGGATTGACAGAATATGAAGTCTAAGAGGCAGAGTCAAGATCATGAAAGAGCTTTTTAGATCATGTTGAGAGTTTGGATTTTATGCTAATTGCACTGAAAAGGCATCAGAAGATTTTTAAAGCTGCTGTGGATGATTATGAGTTCCCTTTGTAAAGATAATTCTGCAGTTGGGAAGACAGAGATGCTGGTAGCTTATACTAGGATTACAGAAATGTGTACTAGGACAGTTGCTGTAGAGAGGAAGGGAAGGGAAATATATGGAATGTATTTGGGGAGTAGGAGTGCTGATGAATTTCACAAAGAAGGCTTTTTTTGTTTTTAAGAAATCAAGGATGGCTTGAAAATAATTTGTTCTAGAAAATGTGTGTCTTTTTTTTTTTTTAAAGCAGTATTGGCCCCTCTCTTAATCAGCTTGAACTAAAGTAACCTCCATTCAGCCCCAGTATTTTATTCAAGGGAACGTTCTGGCTTATTCGGATCATATTTTGGCCCAGCCCAAAGCCTAACCTTCCTACCCTACCAGGGTTTTAAAGGGATAAGAGAAACTCATAACAGAGAAGAGAGTTGAGAATACTCTGAGAATAAAATTTCATGTAGAATATCATGTGTTGTATTTTACTGTGTGCTAGGCACTGCACTCTATATTCTTTTTAATTATATTATTTAGTTCACTCAGCAGTGCTATTGAGTTAAATATAAACTCCATTAAAATACAATTTTGACTGTTTTAATCAAGGTTATCATGAACCCCTAGAATATTGCCTAACCAGGTGCTAAACATATGTGTTGAATTAATTAACTAGGTATGTATTACCACTCTCAATTTAAATGTGGAAACTGAGACTCACTCAGTTTAAGCCAACTGCTCCAATTCTCATAGGTTATACAACTGAGCAGAAATATGAATTCATTAGGTATTCCTCTGCACTTCCTGCAGTTGATTGGACAAAAAGGCAAATGCTAATCTTTGAAATCTCCATTCTGAGGCTTCCTGTTATAAAAATGTCTGTGCCTCTTTCAAACCCAGAGATTTGGCTGTGTCAGGAAACTTCGGTTTAGTGATTTGAGAAATCATTTACGACCACGATCTCATTCTCTTTTGCCAAGCCCTTCCCTGTACTGTATTTATAGCAATATGGAGGTGGCGGAGGAGATGCCATGAAAAAATAGGAAATAGGTTGAAGGATGGGTTGGAGGTCCTCTTACCGAATAAGTCAAGAAAGTGTCAAAAGCTAAAATGTACTGGGAACTTATTCACTGAATCATACCAAGTCATTAATTACTAATTGATTATGTATTGATTACTAAATAATTCACTGAATCATAGCAAGTCATTAATTCCTAATTGATTTTTGTTGTCGTCATTCTAGTTAAGGATAAATAAAAGCGCTAAACTATTGAAAAGATGTAAAGGAGAAAACTTAGGGAAGAAAGGAGAGAGGATGAAAAAGGGACATTTGTAGGAAAACAAAATGAGACTACTACCTGAAGATTTTTTTTCTCTCAAAAATTTGGGAACTTTCCAGTCACGAGAGGTTCATGAGAAGTATTTTATATACTGGAAAATTATACTTTTCACTTTTTTTCAAGTCCTTTCAGTCCCCATTTCACAAAGGAACTATGAATAACTGTGTCTTATTACAAATAATCCATCAGATGTGGAGCAGTTGAAGTTGAAGGGGTGCAGAGTTGAAGGGAACCTGACATTTTGTGTTCTTTTCATCCTTTCCTTATTGCCAAGTGGTGCTGGTTGAGGCTTATCAGAGCTTTTAAGTGTCCTGTGAGGAATGATATGTGCTACTAGGTTTAGGATACTTGTCTTTCAGGATCTCAAAGGACATTTGTTCTGAGGCGTTGAGACTCTTTTCTTCATTGGGTAGCTATATTGGTACCTTGATGTTGAGCTCCAAAGATTAGAGCAGCAGTCGTTCAAAGGGTCCTTAGACTTGAAAATGTGGGGGCTACTACTATATCACTCAATCTGTTGACCTCTTTGTCATTGTTTATAGGGTGAGTGTATCATTGAGGACATTTTTGGTTTGAGTCACAGAAAACCTGAGTTAAACTGGCTCATGCAATGAGGGAGTTTATTGGTTTACATAAATGAAAAACAGTGGAAGGGCTAGCTACAAGTGTCAGTTGACCACCTTCTCTGTCTTGCCTTATTTGCTTTCCTCTTGGCTTTATTTTCAGATATGCTCTCTTTTCATGGTCATAAGCTGGATATAGCAGCTCTGGACCTTGTATTCTCTGGGCTTTAAATCACCTGGGAAGAGCAAGGCTCTTTTTCCTGGAAGTCAATCAAAATCTCAAACTTCAGCACTGGCTCTGATTAGGTCACATCCCTGTCTCTGAACTAGTAACAGATACACTGTTTTGCTTAGCCCTGGGCAACCTCCATGGAGTCAGCAAATGGGTCTCAGCCAACCTTCACAGACAGAGATGAAAGCGTGTTTCCTTGCATGGATCCATACGTAAAGTGAATGAAGCTTGAGTGACCAAAGAAGAGTACATGTTCATTAGAGCAAAATTATATATAAGAAGTAGAGGGACTTGAAAAGGAAAGGGAACCATGATAGAGAGGAGGAAAGAAGGGCTAAGGAAAATATCTCCATAGACATGATCTGTACTGAGATACATGTTTACAGTTTATAAGTAGATCTTTTTTTTATTACGTATGTGGAAGAACCTGAGACTGTATTTCATATAAAAAACTATACTTACTATAGTTTACTTTTAAAAAATATTAACAAAATACTTTAAAAGAGGGACAGTGAGAATAAAAAATAAGAATAAATGGTTTTGAGTTTCATTATTACCAGGCCCTATTCAAATTGTATTTCTATCATACCCAATAATATATAGAAAATATAGAAGTATCTCTTGTCCCAGCTATGAAGCTTTATCTCCAAAATGGAAACATTTACAGTCCATGTTTTAATATTGAATAATTTTTTTTTTCCAATCAGGCATTTGGTGATTGAGCTATGTTTGAAAGGTCAAACCAACTCCTCCATGAACTTTTGCTATCTACATTTGTACCTATACGCTTGAGATTTAGTTAACCTAAGCTTTCAATCCATATGCTGATAAACTTGGCATTTGTGCACTAAATCCACCCTTACCAACTTTAGGACCCTTAATCAGCCAAATTACCGTCCCAGTTGATTGATTCCCTGGAACATCAACTAACAATGTTGTAAATAAGGGAGAGAGGTAACAAGGAGGGCGGGGGGAGGTGGCAGTGGCAGATACGTGAAGTGAAGGGAAAGACAAAGTCACCTACATAGAGCAGCCTGTGATGGGCTGGAAAGTGTGGGTTTGGGCACAATTGTGTAGAACATTTGTCTCCTTAAAATGTTGTGTTTGAAACTACTGGGAGTGTTCCCTGATATGCTTGGGAAAGCTTGTCATCTTTGTGTTTGGACTTTGCAATAACAGACTATCAGACTGCTGTTTTTGGAGCTGGTATTCAGAATATAGTGAAAATTGAAAGTGAGATTGATAACCCAATCCTTCTAATCACCTTCCAGACGAACACGTAGAATCCAGAGTCTAGTGCGTTTCTTAAGGTGTTGCTTTTCACTAGGCTGACCTCCAGAAGGAGATGGCACATCCCTGCAGGGCTGGATGTATCTCCAAGGCCATTCAGGCAGAACAAGTAGTATTTCCATGGAAACCTTGCATATGCTCATGTGTGCATAGCCCCACCTGGCATTTGTCCTTCCAGTGACCAAGCCAAATGAGGCAATTTGTGCTCCGGCCACTGGAAGCAGGGCTTGCTTCATTAACACCACATCATGCTAGCGGGATTATAGAGAAAGGGGTGTTGGTTTCCTTTAGGGAACGTGATTTTCCACTGAGTCCTTGCCAAAGGTCACACTGACAATGTTTTGAGACAAGCTGGGCCATACCCTTCATATAACTGCTGTGTGTTTTGTGGCCAGAGTTCTTTTTTGTAAACAAAATCTAATATAGCAAGGGCTTACTTACCTTGGAAGAGGGGGATGCTATTTACCCAAGGTAGGAAATTGGCAGTATATTATCAGAGGGTATTTTCTGAGCAAATATTTAATCAGGACCTCTCCTATTTGTCTTTTTGGCCCGAGGATGTTCTGTGAAATGCAATGCAGTTCCACTCTTATGTTCATGATTTACTCAGAGCTTTGCCACAAGCTGTTGTGTATGCAAAAGAAAGTTCAGTATTTCTAATTATATTGTGTACCTAGTCTATTATCTGATATTCCTCTGAATTGCCAAATAAATTTTTATCAACATTTCCCATTGCCAAATATCAAGATCCTGTGAATTCATATTTTGTTAAGTTTTTCAAAGGATATCATGAGTGTAATATAAATATAGTCACATAATCTTACACAGTCTTGCCTTTCTATGCACATCAATGAACCTACCAAATCCAATCTAGTTGTGATTTTTGTATTTTTCAGTAGCCTGAACATTTGTTTTTGACAAATACTCAGGAATGTTGTCACTTTGCTGAAATGTGTTTAGTTAACTCAGGTGACATATGAATGGCACTGAGCAAAAATATTAGTGACATGTAGTTTTAATGTTCTTTTTCTTTGCAGAGGTCACATGAAAGTGAGAATTAAAATGTTCCCTCTCCTTCTGCATTGTGTTCTTATTCTACTTCTTAATCTTAGTTGAAGAAATACATTGTCTGGATCTCTAAGTTTTGCTGCCGGACAGTGGAAGGAATGCCTCACACAATTATCATGATGGGGTGGACAGCACGTATGGTGACGATGGTCACTTTGGTGCTATTGTTCCTGGGAATACTGAAGTCGTGTTCCAGTGTACATTCTGAATAGGTGGCAGCACAGTTCTTTCCCACTCTTGTCCATCACGTCGTGTAATGCAAACCACAGGGTAATTATAAGAATTTGTTTTGAGGGTTGGTGACATAAACAACTACAGTTAACCTCTCACCCATAAACACGTGGGAAGGTGTGTGATGCTCCCACCAAGCATAAAGGGAGATATCACTCTACCTGTTTCCAGGAACATCATTTAGTGGGAGAAAAGTCTTGACTTCGGGAGTCAGAAACTCCAGTGTCAGAATTTCACTATTACTTTCCAACTGTGGGAAATTGGTCAAGTTTGTGGACCTTCTTCATTGTTGTCTTGGGAGAAATAAGGAGATGTCTATAAAAAGAGGTATGACTGATCATTAGCTGTTGAATCAGTATGACTCTTTTTCCACTATACTATGATCTTGCTAAGGCAATAATTATATCTTTACCACTTCCATCTCCCAAACTTACTACATTTCCTGAAACATAGAATACATTCCCTAAATGGTCATCAAATGAATGAGTGAATGCTAACATTTAACAACTGCAGACAGTCACACCAGAGATTGAAATTAAAAACAAACCAAGCCCATAACAATAGTCCAAAAGCCTAGATCACCTTATTTGGCCCAGTTGTGACAAAGAAGATACAACTAAGCTTGAGGAGCCCTTCTAACAGTTGACAATATAGCTTTGAAACTTCTATCATAGATACTAAGCAATGTAATCTTTGATTATTAAAAATAGTGGTTTTAAGAAGTTCCCCTTGTGGCTCAGGAGTAACAAACCCAGCTAGTACCCATGAAGACGCAGGCTCAATCCCTGGCCTCGCTCAGTGGGTTAAGTATCAGGCATTGCTGTGGCTGTGGTATAGGCCTGCAGTTACAGCTCCAATTCAACCCCTAGCCTGGGAACTTCCATATGCCACAGGTGTGGCCCTAAAAAGCAAAAGCAGAAAAAAAAAAGCGGTTTTAGAGGAAATGGTATGTCTCTTAAAATGACATTGACTCTTCTAATCAATAAAAAGCTGAAACATAGAAATGTCTTATTTTTCAGTATGTCTTATTTTACTACTATTTGCCTCATGAGCCAACATCTCCACAGGAAACATCTACAGACAGTGAAAAGAAAACATTTGCCTACTCAGCTTTTAGCCTTTCCAGAGACACTAATTCTCACTTTGATAGGAGGTATATTAAAAAGAACTTTCTTTCTCAACTTTCATTTTTAAATGTGAATATTTTTGTACTTGTGAATTCGCACATTAGTAGACAAATCTTAGCAAATCCTGGAGATGCCTATTATATCATTTGAGTTATTCCCTGTAAATAAATCACAAAACTGAATCTAGACATCTGAGAAATTTACAGAAATCATTAATTAAAATCTAAAACAGCACTTTTCATTCTAACTAGGTTTCTGTTTCACAGAATGCCTTAAATTTCCCAGACCAAGATTTAGAATCCAGACAGATCTCATGTGCAAGTAGTAAGATTTATGGACAGACTTTCCTCATGTCTCCAGGTAGATTCCTAACCCCTTAAGGGAAAGATCAAAATCCTATTTGTATATGCAAGCTTGCAACATAGTGCTCTGAGTGTAAACTTAGATGCTTAACAAATGTAAATGAAGGACATAATGCATGCAACTATTTCCTATCATTCTTTAGATCTTGAACCAACCTTGATTTACTTCCATAAGAAATCTGACAGAGGGATTTGTGTACTTTGTGCATGTCCATTGGCAGTGCTCTGGAGAAAGGACTGTGCTCTGGCTTTCTGCCTCTGTTTACCCACATAATCTCATCAGTTGTATTGAGACAGCAAGGGTGGGTCATGACTCATATTGATCAATCTGAAATTCAAGTTGAGTTTACACATTGACAAATAGAAAACACATTCTGACATCCAGATGTGTTAGCTGCGTGCTTGAGCTTCCCTGTTTTTGTCATGATTTTTCTTTCCATGTAGACAAAAATTTAGAAGCTTTGGATCAGTATGTTCAAAGTCCAAAGACATATTTATCTCAATTTCCCAATCTTACTCCCCTAAACAAAACAAAACAAACAAATAAAAAAAAACTTTTCCTCTTCACCCTTGGGGCCCACAGAAGAATCATGTCTTCAAATGGATATAAAATGCTCCAGCATGCAGAGAAAGATTCAGAGTCTAGATTCTGTCATCTACAGTCTCCTCATAGCTCCGTATCCCTTAGTGTGTGAAGGAGTATTATTTGCCATGAAAGAAAAGTAAGCCCAAGCACAGCCATCGATCCTAATTCCCTAACCCTACTGTCTTTTTGCTTCTGGTTACTAATTATAAATTATTCCCAGGTTTCATTGTTGCATCCAAGAAGAAATACCTTGGACCACACTCTGCCAAGATTGTTTGTTTTTCTCTATTTCTTATTGAATTGCCCGATTTTATAAAGCCCATTCTGAGTATTAAACTGAACGTGAGTTCAGAACAAAACTAAGAACTAGGGTACAAAATGTCCCTCCATTTTTATTGTTTTTTTTTTTCCAAATAGAGCAGCAAATAAATGCAATCAATCTGTGGGAAACCAACTCCCATTGAGTTTAGGAAAATTAGGTTAAAGAACTGGGGAAGGTGTTTTTTTCAACACCTTCCCCAGGTGTTGAGACAAGAGTCAAGAGTCAATAGTCAAGGCAGTGAAGGAGTTTGAATGAAGGACAGATGCCATTGAATGAAAACTCTTAACTAGGAAAAATGAATTACAAAAAACAAACATGGACCCTAAGGAAAGATAAAGGAACACACTGAAGAAAAGAGAAAAAAAATAGGAGGGGAAGAAAACTCTAATGAGTAGCTAACAACTCTAAAAGAAGGTACAAAATAGATGAAGTCTTATTTTGTCCTTATAAGAACTTAATTATGTGATGATATTCCAGAGCTGGCTTTATATATGGAAATGAGTTTGTCACCATCTTGCTTCCTGTAAGAGAAACCATTTTCTGCTTTCAAGTGGGAAAGGGGTAACAGTGGCTGGGACACCATACAAAATGGGAGCATAGGAGGCTAAGTCAGAGGCCACTAGGAAATAACTGACCCTGAGGGACTGCAGGGAGGAGTTTCTCTTTTCAACTCTTTCCCTTCAAACCCCAAATCTCTGCATCCTTCCAGACATAGCTCTCGGATTTGTCCTCTCCAAATTAGCGGAAGCCAGTCAGTTCTTTGCCGAGCAAGATTAGGAGTGAAGTTTTTCAAATGAAAACAACAATGCTTTGTTTGCTGTGCAAAAATAATATTTTTGTAAAACTTCCCAATATTTGTGACCCCAGTTGTATTTTTTATTTGAGTATATGTGTGATCATCTTCATGTCCACAGCAATCTGTAACTTCTATCAACAACTTTCTTAGTAACTGACTCTTAACTCCATGCCTTCTGTAGTTTTGAAATTGAATGAATATTGACACTTGTTTTTGTTTTTTTCCCCCCTCATATTTTTTAGTTTTTTCATTTTGTATTTTCAAATCTCTCTTGGTCATAAACTTTTTTTTTTTCTTTAACCTTTAAGGTTTAGCATATCCTGGATACACTTACTCATTTAAAATAAAAACATAGTCCAAGACGATACTTTGGATTCACAAAAGGTTTCAATGAAAGAGATAAAGTGTATCAGTTAAAGCAGAACAGCTTTTGTTCTCCTGGTTCAGTGGTAAATTAGTAATTGTTATTAATCTTCCAATTTTTCTCCACATCATAATGTTTCACAGGTGGAATAGCTTTGCCTATTGTTGGAATGTCATCAATGTTAAAAAGCCTAGACTTCCCTTGCTATCTCTTCCCATATGCATTGTCAGAAACATAAGTTAATTTAGAATATATGGGAGAATAAACTTTATCTCTGAGTTAAAAAAATGCTTCAGCTGCCCCATGACTGAAGAATGTGTCCACTTTTCCAAAACTCCTATTAGGACCTAATCACTCATGTCCAAATGAGAAGGTACCTCATTCTACCTCTGGTTATATCTATTTATAAATGAGCAGCGGAAGCTGGATCAAACACTCATTACTTACTGTTGTTCACCTATTATTGCTTTACCATGAGAATAGCTTTTGTAATTTCATGATAATTTTTAAAAAACAAAAGAGCTATTTTGGCTTTTCCCATTTGGAAAGTAACTCAGGAAAAGTTAGTTTTTCCTCTGAGTCCCCATAGTTTATTTACTACCTCTTATGTGTCTTTTATCGCTATAGAGTTAAAGTTAGTCTTTGAACAATGTAAGAGTTAGGGGCACCAGCCCTCCATGCTGTTGAAAACCCACCTATAATGTTAAAGTTAGCACTCCATGTCCGAGGTTCCACATTGGTAGATTCAGCCAACTATGGGCCGTGTAGTGCTTAGTATGCATTTGATGAAAAATATCTGCAAATAAGTGGACCGTGTTGTTCAAGGCTCAGCTTCTTTAAAAGTCTTTCAGTCTCGCTAGATGCAATCTAAAAGCAGCAAGTGTATCTTTCATGTTGCCCATGGCTACCCTAGCTCCATGCTACCCAGTTACCTGTGATTCCAAATAGAGTGTGAGCATAGAGGGTGAGAATCTATGAACTTCCTTTGGTTAAATTTGAGGTTGAGATTTACTGTAGCAAAAGGACATGCTTTGAGAGTTTGTTAAATTGTAGATATGTTGTTTATTCATCTATCCTTTGTTCACTTATTTATTCAATAAATATTGATAGAGCACTCTTAGAACTTTCTAAATCATGGGGATACACAAAAGTGGATAAGAGGAACAAGGAGATGCATTATAGTGGAAATGATGGAAAAGTAAAAACATGTAAAAATTACTAATGAAAGATAATAAACATTGAAGTGTGTTAGTATGATATAGTTCTTATATAGGAATATAAAGAGAGTACCTAGGCATCTCCTTCCTACCAACAGGTCAGGGAAGACCTCTCTAATAAGGTGACATTTAAGCTAAGCTCTGAAAAACAAGGAGCCAGCTGTGCAAAGATCAGGAGAAGAGCGTTCTTGGGAAAATAAATTAAAACTACCTATTTACTCACCACTTGGTAATTATCATGATTAACATTTTGGTATATATCCTTTGTGTTTGTGAGTTTCTCTGTTTCTCTGTGTGTGAATAAATGGGTTTTACTATATAGTATATTGGCTTTATTCATTTAGCAGTATACTGTGAATATATTTATTCACTAAATTTATTTCTGTAATCTACATTTTAATGACATCATAGAATTTCAGTGAGTTCAAGTAATATTATTTAATAGAATTCCCCCATTATTTCCACATTTATCTCATATCTGCTGTTTTGATACCTTGATTTTGATTTTTGCACAGTGACGGCCCTGAGAGAGGATATAATGAAATAATGAACAGTGCAGGCTATGGTATCAGCTTACCTGAGTTTTGACCAGGCTCTGCCGTTTATTAGCTGTATGAACTTAGGCAGATTGTTTAACCTGTTAGTTGTGTGTTCTCTAAAATGAGCATCATAATAGTACCTGCTTCTTCATGTTGCAGGAGGAAAGTTTCAATGAGATAATACTCATATGTTGTACAAAGGGATGCTTGACACCACCTAGCATCTCACTCAATGTGAGCTACCATTCTTAGGTTCTGCAGAGCTTGGTAGAGAATGAAATATACTGTGTCAATCAAACATTGTCAGTTATTATTCTAATTGTGGGAAGAGTTTGTGATTCATTTTTGAAAACCTTTAAGAAAGTTTAAAGTCAAAATTATGTAGATTAAAGTGACCGAATGAACAGATTTTCATGACCTCTGTTTGTGTTTCCTGGGAAGGTCCAAAGAGTTGCAAACTCATTTCTGGGCTCAGTGTTTGTACGTTGATAAAGTATTTTTCTTTTATTCACTGAGGTCTCAATGCCAGGCAAGAATACAATATTTCAGTTTTGAGCTTTAGGTCTTACAGTAAGCAACTATTACTGGATCTGCAGAAATGCCATTGAGTTCAAGGAATGAGAAAAGTTCACATGAGTGAAACATGATTGGGGTTAAAAAAAAAAGAAAAACTGAAATGTTGTGACCTTTGCAACTCTTGGCCATCACACTGCCCTTAGCCTGAGTGTTCTTAACCTCAGGTTCCCGTACGTAATAGGCTCTATAGATTCTGTTATCCACCTTAAATTGTTGATATTCTGTAATCAGAAGGTCACTTTGATTAGCACAGTATTAAAATAAAGGAAGTTTCCAGGAATATCTAAATGGTTCCCAGCCTCAAGTTATAATAATGGCCTAATGCATCTATCAAATTTAGTTTGTTTTTCATTTGGGGCATCTAAGGAAACCTTCAAAAGGTCTGTGCTGTTCTTATAACCCCTGATCCCAAATTAAAACTTTGTGTGTACTTTTGGAGATTTTCTAAGTAGAGGTTAAATAGTCTTAGTCATGTTTTCAAAGGAGTCTGGAAACCAAAACTGGTTGGAATGCCCCAGAAGCTGCAGTCAGCCTCCCAGGAACCTTGCTTTTGGGATAGCCCTTGCAATGGGGTTCCAGAAGCTGTACCCATGACTTCTGCTGCAAATAAAGAATTACTGGGTTCCTTAAACCTCAGGCTCCTGGAGACAGGTTTTTCACACATTTGTTGCCAGAACTCTCTAATTACACATATTTTCTTTCTTTTCTTTTGTTTCTTTGCTTTTACTTCTACTGACCACAGTGCAGAGCCCACTTAGAGTAAGATCTTGTTTTTTTGTTTTGTTTTTTTTGTAAAGATTTTTGGCAATGTGTAATATATATTTATTCAGGCACAATTTTATTTCTTAGTCCATAAACTGCTCCAAACCCCCCATTATCCCCCTGGCTGAGATAATTTCTTCCTCATTTGGGCTACCAGCAAACCTTGTACTGTTGTATACATCTTATTTGAAAATTTAGTTTGTCTGCAAAACTGGCAAACTTCTCAAGAAAGGTTATGCATTTTTATCTCTCCATCATCAGACCAAAATTAATCCCTGAACAAATGTATATTATCTGGGTTGCCATATAAGATGAATACTCTCAGAATGTGTTGATAATACTGTATGGAACATTATATGGGCTCCTCTTTGTGAAAGTAAATTGAAGAAATTGTCTTTTTAACCATAGTGTTTTGTAAATGATTGTGTATCAATCCATTTTTGTACTGACTGTCCATAGACATATTTATGATACCCCGTCATTAGTGTGCAGAAGCTATGACATATTTTGTGTACTAACTTTAACATTTGTTTTATTTTATCTTTCTTATCTTCATTTTCTTTTTGTCTTGATTTTGTTGCCTCCCTTAATAAATATTACTAGCATACATAGTTAAGCCATTTTAAATCCTTTTGGTTTAAGGAAGGTATAAGGTATGGTGTACAGATATAAGTGAATATATGCATGTATGTAGTCTGTAATAGTTCCCAGTCCCAACCATTTCTCCACTGTTAACAATCTTAAGAATATTTGATGGGTCTCCTTTCTACTGGAATAGTTTGATTTGTGCTCCTGGTCCTTCCTTTCACCAGGACAACTCAACTTGTTCCTCTCCAAGTCCTAACTTGACAGTTGTTATGCAAATAGTACCTTTACAATAGAAATAAAATATGAAATCGCATTTTATAATGCTAGAATATATAGTGCTATAAATCTATTACCAAACATTCTTGCTATACCAGTTTTTGGATCTTGGACCAGCAAAGAGACAGCCCATCCAGACTTACTAAATCAGAATCTGCACTTTAAGAAATCCCCAGGATATTTATATGCACATAAACATTTGAAAAGCCCTACAGGATCTTATGGATGAAAAATTCCATTTTAAATGTTGAAAATACAAACTTTATAACTGACATGGGGCAGAAATTTATGTGAAAGATAAAAGTTAACTTGGATTTAGATTTGTGTGTGACTCCTGACTCTGCTTCTTCTTTCCATTTATGAGATTCAAGTAGTATTTACCTCCTAGTCTTTATCAAGCATGTGGGAGGGGGGTGATGAGGACACAAAGATGAATAAAACAGAACCTCTTTTCTCACACAGCTAACTCTGTAATCCTGAGTAAATCTATGGAAGGTGGGGATTGAACACACCTTCAATTTCACTCTCCCCTAAACTTGACTAAACGTGTAAAGGGATTTTTTTTCTCTAAAGACAAATATACAAAAGGAGATGGGGAGAACAAGACAGGAGAGCACAGCAAGAGCAGTTTTGGAAGTTGTAAGGCAGATGGATGAGTGAAACTGATTTAGCAGACATGAAAACACTGAAGCCTAAGCCAGTGATGAGGAAAGCTGAAAACCAAACCAATTCTGCCCACAATTGCTCAGGACTTGGCAGCACCAGATACCACTGAAAGTAGGGCAAAGATCAAGGTTGAGGTGGAGGAGCAACTAAAATAAGAAACTTACTTGAATGGTGTTGAAATCAAGTTAAATCCCTAGATCCCTTCCTCTTTCCATGCCCCTGGCTGACTTTCCTTGACTAAACTAGGCAAAATAATTTAGTTTCATTCTCTGGAGAAATTGAAGTAGGGTCTTTGTACTCAGAGATATCAAATACAGTTGAGGGTCAGGTATATAATATTTGCATATTAAATGGCAAAACCCCAACATTGGCCCTAATTTTCTACTAAGACCACAGTATATTCACAGCCAGATTTTATCCTTTATGCAGAGTCCTATGCAACTCTTTCCTGGGGACTATAATTCAAAAGAAAAGATCTAAGAAGGGGGGGGGATAAATATCTCAGAATCTATACTGACATAAATAAGTGATTGGATAAATAAATAAATGTGGGAAAAGACAAATCTCCACGGCAACTTCCAGAAGGTGGAGCATAACATCCCACTCCTTACATGTGGGTTACTTACAGTGACTTCCTTCCAAAGGGAATGTTATGGAAAGGGAAAAGAAAGAGAGTAACTACAGTGGAGAAGCCTGACAAACACTGCCTCAGCCAGGTGATCAAGGTCAGTCAGTATCAACAATGACAAGCCATGTTGACAGTGTGTGCCCTTCTTAATATGTGTTTATAAAAATGGCACTTTATCCCCATGGATAAATCAGATAGAAAGTAGGAGTAAAACATCAGAGACATTTCAATAGAGGGACAGTCTACAAAATATACTTATCGAAACTATCAAAGACATAAAAAACAAGGAAAGTCTGGAATAGTGACACAGCCGAAAGGGGCATAAAGAGATGTGACAACTAATATGGTATCCTGCCTGGGTTCTGGAAGAGAAAAAGGATATTACGCAAAATGAAGAAAATACGAATAATGTGTGTACTTTGGTTAATAGTAATAATGTGTCAACAGTAGCCCATTCATTGTGACAATTGTAGCATACTAATATGTTAATAATAGGGGGATATTGATGTGGAGTTTATGGGAAGTCTATACTGACTTTAGATCTTTCTGTAAATATAAAACTGCTTTAAACATAGTTTATTTTAAAAAATAATATATACATGTATATATGTATGTATGAATATTATATCATGAGGGAAAAGCTCGTTCTTGGAGGAACAGCACAGTCAAACCACCCTTCCATAAGTCTTCCAGTCAAGGATTCCTACCCAACAACTCAGAATTTCCAATCACCATTTTTTAAGTCATTATATGAGCTGTATTCATTTTAACTCGACAGTATTTTAGACATTACCTTGCCTTATTAGTCTGTATAAATCTAATGTTTTAGTCATCTTTTGTTGTATAAAAATGATCCAATTCTTAGTGGTTAACAACAACCATTTTATCATATCTTGGGATCCAAGAATTTGGCCAGGGCTTGACTAGGGGATTCTTCTGTTTCATGTGGTGTTGACTAAGGTTGCTCCATGCTATGAAGCCCCCATTTGAGCTGGTGTGGATAACCCAGGTAGGCTTCACTCAATCATCTCTCACCTTGACAGGATGACTGGATGGGCTCAGCTAGAATTTTTGGCCAGAATACCTAAACCTGGACTCCAGCATGGCAGCTTCATGGTAGTTGGACTTCTGATAGGTCTTTCTTAGAGAGAGTCTTCTAGGAACTCACTACATTGTATTCTTCATAAATGACATATGAATATGAATGGCATATGAATATGAATGGCATATGAAGAATACCAGATACCTAAGGAATGCCTCTAACACCAAAGAGAGAAACCAAAATAAATAAGTAAGGCAATTTGGAGAAAAGAGACAGGATTTGAAAAGGAGAAAACTTTTAAGTAGTATTAATATTCTTAGACAAGAGTAGGTAATGCACCCATATACCAGAGGTCTAGGAAATTTAAATCATGCTTATAGAAATGAAAAACTCAACTGATGTATTAACATTAAGAGCTGAGAAAATCTCACAGGAAATGTAGGCAAAAGACAAAAAGATGGAAAGTAGGAGGAACAAAAAGATTGCATTACAGGCCTAGTCTAGGAGATCTACTGTTGCAATAGTAGTAATTACAGAAAAATAAAGCAGAGAAAAAGGAAGGGAGGAAATCATCAATTAAATGGTTCAATAAGAGTTGCCTGGGGGCCTGTCAGTTAAGGATTCAGCATTGTCACTGTTATGACTTGGGTTCAGTCTCTGGGCTGGGAACTTCTACATGCCGTGGGTGTGACCAAAAAAATAGTTTAATAAAAATTTCCTGAGCTGTAAGATATGAGTTTCCAGATTGAAAGGGTTGAAAGCACCATGGAAGAAAGTAGACCCACCCCAAGACACTTCACTTTGAACTTTTAGAACATTGGGACAGAGAAGAACCAGTAAATATCCAAGTAGGAAAAAGAACAGAAAAGCAAGTCATGTTCAAAGGATAAGATATCAAAATGATTTTGAACTTATAAATAGCAAAATTGGGATTTAGAATTCAATGGGAAATATCTTCAAAATTCTGGAGTAAAGGAGTTCCCATCATGGTTCAGTGGTAATGAACCTGAATAGCGTCCATGAGGATGGGGGTTCGATCCCTGGCCCCTAAGCTCAATGGGTTGGGAATCTGGCGTTGCCATGAGCTGTGGTATAAGTCACAGACACAGCTTGGATCTGGCATGGCTGTGGCTGTGGCCGGCAGCTATAGCTCTGATTTGACCCCTAGCCTGGGAACTTCCATGTGCCACAGGTGCAGCCCTAAAAAGCAAAACAAAACAAAATAAAATTCTGGAGGAAAATGATTTCTAATCTAGAGCTCTCTACTCAACAAAGTTGAATTTTTTTTTTTTACCCTCACGTTTGCTTGATAGACATAAGAGTCACGAAATAATTTACATGTCATATGTCTTAAAAAGTTACTGGAGGATGTTTTCCACCAAGATGATTAAATAAACAGAAAAAGAGAAGGAGATGAACTAGAGAAAATGGAGCCTGAACCCAGGACAGAGGCAAAGAGAAGTAACAGGATTATAGCCCTGCAACAACTGTAGAAGGCAAACAGTTTGGAAGGGACTAGAGAGCATTACCAGCACTGCTGTTTACTAACTAAGCTTTCTTGAGCAATGTGGTTGACCTTGCTGTGACCATTTTCCTTTTTAGTACAATGGGGATAATCAAGAGTAGCTATCTTACAAAGATTGTTGTGGAAATTAAATCTAGTAACACATATGAATGCATTTGAACAGTGCCTGACACAGAATTAAGTGCTCAACAATGTTGGCTTAAAAGCAGCGTATTGACTACTTCTGGCCTTGCTTCCCATTCAGGCTCTGTTAAGACTAACGTGAATCAATTGACTTGTTTTAAGAAAAAGTAAGTCCCCCCAATGCAAGCCACCTTGTTTTCATTGTATCAGTTTATAAAATCTGAGCTAGACTAAAAATTTCATTTAAATTGTTTCCAGAAATCTTCAAAACCCGCAAACAATTATAAAGAGATTGATAATAAACAAAACAATTCCTTCCACTTCATAAAATACTATTGAAAAGCATCTACATTTGTAAGTTATTCCAGATACTAAAAGTGGTAATTCTCAACTGTTAGCCCAGTGGCATAAAATACAAAGAAAACATGATAAAATGTAGGGACTCTGCACCCCACTGACATAATAACTAAACTGAGCAGACAAAGGATGCACAATTCCTAACTTTATGACCCACATTGAGGAAAGATCCAAAGTGAAGGCAGACCATTGGAGTCTTGAAATCTACCTGCAGGATTCACTTTCGGTATTTTCATTGTGTTCTTATTTGGTGGGTTATCATAAGATTATAAATGCTGAGAGTATTACTGTTAGTGTTCTTATAAAAGCAGAGTTATTTCCCTTAAATATGTGAGTGTAAAAAGTGGTACTACTGCTTTCTTAAGTGTCTGATTTTATTACATCTCAAGATTTTATGATACCCAGGGATCTCCGGTTTTCTAATAGCAGTCCCTAAGGCACTGGAAAAACGCATTTCTGGAATGCATATATTTTGTGAAATGAGGGGTAGTATAATGAACAGGCTCACACCAAATATGAATAAAACCTTCCCTTTTTTCCTTCTACCTGCCATCCCCATATACTGTCCAGGATTGCTCTGGGCACTGCTCCCAGCCCATGCTTCCAAAGGGCGAGCTGGTCTGGAGAACGTTGTAACACATGAGAAAGACAAAAGAAACTAGACAATTAAGCAAAAATAGTATTCAGTTTATTGCCGTAAGAGGGAAGGGAGCCAGGGTTTTATGGGGGCAGGGACTCATCAGAGCCTTATGGAAGTCATGAGGAAGGATGAGGATGAGTCTTACCTCTTAATATGTGAGGGCACTGGGGTCTTTAGCTGCTAGCCATTGCCTGGACCACAAAGGTGGGGTGGGGATTTCCTAATTATTCTTGCTTTCCAGGAACACAGGGCTTAGATAAAGTCCAACATTTTCAATATGATCTTTTCCTATTTTCTTTCTTCTGCTTTAGAAGGTCAGCTCAGAAAATTATACCTCGGTCAGTGTTTTCCTCAGAGTGGATGTTCCTGGGACTGTCCTGCTTGCTCCCTGTATCTTGCAATTATTGACCTTCTTGACTCAGAAAGTAAATAAATAAATAAAGTCTCATATTTCATCCTTCTTCATTCCATTGTTGTGACTAGTAAATATAATGATAGCAATAGAAAGGAGAATAACAACAATGACAACATCAACAATAATATATAACATTTATTGATCCTTTTCTATTTGCCAGGTACTCCTCTGAGCTCTTTACATGCAGTGCTCTGTGACTCAGATAGTTGAAATCCCTTGCCTAAATTATTATTGTTGTAGAGCTAAGATTTGAACCTCCTCAGTCAACACTGGCCAGTTACACTAGACTGACTTCAGAACCTCACACCAAACAGCAACACCCTAGGGGCACAGTCCAGCATTGTCAGGGATAGCCTGGGAATCACTCACACATCCTGAGAGTAATAGTGAGTGAGAGTCATTGCTGATTTAAGGAAACAACTCTAAATTTAATTTTACTGAACACAGTGAGTTGATACAAAGTCTAGTCTCATACTTGGTTTAACACAGACATTTAATAGGTTGTCCCAAAATGTCTACTTTACGGAAGGACCTTCAAGAACCACTTGGTAGGTACGTAAAAGGGAAATTATGTAATTCAGTGATTAAAATGAACCTCTTATCTAATATAATTTTTAAAAGCAAAATTCAAGGATAGATACATTTATATAGGTGTATAAATATATAAAATGTAAGCTCAATGTTATTTGAACTAAATAGAGGTATGACTGTGACTATGGATTTAAATATAAACCACCAGAGATAAGCATTGTTAATATTCTGATTGTTTTATTTATTTATATATACTTCATTGTTGTATTCTGAATTTTGGATGCAGAACAAGTGTTTTTTTTATAATTATAAAAGATACTGTGAAAATATTTCTATATTTATGAACTTTTCTACCTAATATCATTTACTGATCTTTCAAGTTTGCTGGTTGATGGGAGGAGGTGGGTAAGGTGGGACTTGAGATGAAGAGAGAGAAAGCATGACAACATTTCTGAACGCAAATATTTTTATTTCTTTTTTGTGTATCTTCTACTTTAAAAAATGTCATCGTGAATATAGTAGAATTTTATTGGACTTTTCCCATCAGCACTTTTATCTGATTCTCTAATAGTTGCTTGGCAGCCTCTCTCTCACTATCTCTGTCTCTATCTTTCTCACTGTTTCTTACACTGTATCACACTGTCTTTGTTTGTGCATCTTTCTCTCTACCTCACTCACACTCTCATGTTTTTCTTATTATAGTTGTGAATTTTTTTTCCCATCTGACTAAATACACTAAAAAAGGAGGAGGGCATCATCTAAACACTGGAATTCCAGAAGCTTGAACTCATTTGTTGTTAGGAATATATTTCAGAATCTTCTCGGAGTTCCCGTCGTGGCGCAGTGGTTAATGAATCCGACTAGGAACCATGAGGTTGCGGGTTCGGTCCCTGCCCTTGCTCAGTGGGTTAAGGATCTGGCGTTGCCGTGAGCTGTGGTGTAGGTTGCAGACGCGGCTCGGATCCTGCGTTGCTGTGGCTCTGGCATAGGCCAGTGGCTACAGCTCCGATTCGACCCCTAGCCTGGGAACCTCCATATGCCGTGGGAGCGGCCCAAAGAAATAGCAAAAAGACAAAAAAAAAAAAGAATCTTCTCTCAGAGCCAATGAATTATCAATCAGAATGTATATGTAACAGTGAAACTCATAAACTCATAATGAAAATATCAAAAGCTGGGGAGTTCCACTGTGGCTTAGGGGTAATGAACCTAACTAGTATCCATGAGAACATGGGTTTGATCCCTGGATCCGGCATTGCTATATGGTTGTGGCATAGGCCAATAGCTGCAGCTCTGATTAGGCCCCTAGCCTGGGAACGTCTATATGCTGAGAATGCAACCCTAAAAAGACAAAAAAAAAAAAAAGAAAGGAAAAGAAAATATCAAAAGCTAAAGTCATGACAGCGGTTTAGGTATTGATCGATTAAAATGTAAAAAGAACATTTCACTTGAATCAATTATTTGTAAATCCAATAGATTGTAAATTTATATTATCAACATGGCCTACATGGAGTAGAAGAGAATGGGGATTATAATATTTAATTATAAAATGAAAGGTTGTTTCTCATCCTAGGACATAATTCCTACATCTTTTACTACTCTTCTTATTACAGTCATTTGGATGCTCATGCTCATGCCATGCCCCTCCTTTGAGTTTGAAGGAAAGACTTTTTTCAACTTTGTATGTATTTTAGACTGTTCTTCTCTCCTTTTCTGCCCTCCATCATACATTTGAGTCCTTTGTTAAGACATACATGTAGGATAAGAAACAAGGTCAAACTATAGAGCACGGGGAACTGTATGTAATATCCTGTGATAAACTGTCATGGAAAAGAATATGAAAAAGACTATATAGATGTATGACTAAATCACTTTGCTGTATAGCAGAAATTAACACAACATTGTAAATCAACTATAATTCAAGAATTTTTTTTGAAGATGCATGTGTTTGCATAATCTCTCTCACTAAAAGAGGGGTTGGTTTTGATCAGTTGTGGTATCAGGAACCACATTTTTAGAGGGTATCCTTGTCCTAAAATTGAACTTCACTGTTAAAAACATTTGTAGACCTCCAGTTTCTCTGTCCTAGCTATTCAGCAAGCAATATTAGAATGCAATTTTCTATTTTGTTATCCGACTAGGGAAGTCATTCCTACAAGAAAGCAGGCCTGGTCATGAGCATATGGCTTCTGTCCAGGTAAGTCTTAGTGAGTAATTATCCTTTGCAGACTTGAGGAGAAGCTGTCCTATGTTATCTAAACCCTCTATTCCCTTCCTTATCTTTGCCTCTGAAAATTCAGTGCTGGTTAGCAAAAGTAGGGTAACTTTTATAAGCTGGAACTCTTGCTAGAGCACCCTTGATTTTGCACCAATATGTAATACAGAGACCACCTCAGCCTCACCAAAGAAACATTTTAAAATATCCAGCCAATATATCTCTTCTATTTGAAAACAGAATGAGAATAGTTAAAAAGGAGTGAATGTCATTACTCAAATTAATTGAAAAAAAATAGAATTGATGAAACAGAAAGGAAATAGAGAATCTTGCAAATCTGTGCAAATAACATGCTGAACAAAATTTTCATGACCTTTGGCCAAATTAAAAAAAAAAAAAATGAGTGTTAAAGTGAGGGGAAATGAAAGGAAAAGAACTAACTACTAAGATCATAAGCTGTAACCCTTTGTGAAAACCAGTATTATAGCTACAAGCTTTCAGGTAGGGACATTTTGAAATCAACATTTTATTAAGTGATTCTAAATAAACTTTGTATGCTCTAATAGCATTGATGAAAATGAAAAATTAACTCCTGTCATGGCAAATTCATGAGCCCACACATATCAAGAATTGCCTTCTGTTAGGCACAAATCAGAGGGAATAAAACTCCTTATTGATCAAAGGAAGACATTTACTACCTGCTACCATTTCTCAATGACAATGCCTGCTTGTCTGTACAGCACTGCACAACCAGCTGTCCTACAGTTGAGGTCTCCAGAACTGTGTTTTTTGAGAGGGCTGTGTAGGAGTTAGTAGACTGCAAGAAAAGCTGGGACGTCTTTGTGGCAGTTAGTCCTCTCACATCATGTTTCTACCGTGGCTGGGATGGAGTCTCAAAGGATTGGCTGTTGATACTTTTTCCTTTACCCGTGTATCACCAGCTGAGGCCAAATTTTTTTTTCCCCCAGTTGAATTGAAAAATATCTCTTCTTAGCAAAGAGCCCTGTAAAGATCTTTAAAGTGGTAACTATCCTACCATTGGTCAACCTTTCAAAAGTCTTTTAGGTAAGAAATGGCTCTTCTAGATCTGTCCTGCTGATATTCAAGCACTTTTCCTGCCCTCTTTCTAACACGGAATCTTGTCCAAAAGCATCTGGGCCACTCAGGTAATAGCTCTCCTATAGCTAAGCTCCCACTGTGGCTATAAGTAATATATTATAGGATGACAAGTAAAAGTGTGTTTGTTAAGTCAAGGATGATTCTGGCCTATAGTATATTATTAATAGCTTTTCATCTGACATTGAGAAGGAATGATACAACTAAGGTCTTTTGAGGAGATTTTGGGCTGATCTCACATCCAGCAACACCTACTGGAGAGGTAGGGTGAAGAGGCCATGAATTGTAGAGTAACACAGGAGAGTTAATTGTGTTTTCCCATTTTAGAGATGTTTTCAGGAGTTCAGTTGTGAGTGGTCTGCAGAGGTCTGTAGCAAACATATTTGCCCTATGTAACCCTGAAATCAGACCTTCTATAGTATTTAAAAATGAAGGACTTAAGGCCCAAATAATATAATAGAAGGAGTTAATAGCTTATATAAGATTTCTAATCTCTTCTAAGCCTCCCTGTAAAATAATAAGATTTCCTACATGATGGGCAAAGCCTTGTAGAAAAACAAAACAAAACAAAAAAATGTAGGCTTGGTTTGCTCTTCTTGTTGGCTTGCTGAATTTTATTTTTTTTTAGCATTGCCTCAGGCAGATTTGCATTTAACATTAGCCTTCCAGAAACACACTTTACTACACAATGGAGAATGTTCTCCACTTATTTGTTGCTTAGGGCTAACAGGCTGAGCTATTTTGCACTGAATATGTATCTTTCCATCTTGCTTTATTTTCCTCTTGCCATTTTGTTGCTGCTAGGAGCTCATGATTAGGAGAAATCTGCAAGTGAAAACTGCCAAAGGGTTTGAAATGATGAGATTGGACTCTCTGGTCAGTGCTCCCATTGAGTCCTGTGGGGGCCATAGAGGCCCTGTGTAGAACTCTGTGGCTGAGAAGGAAATCAGCTTAGCCTCACTTAGAGAAAGCATCTACTTAAAGAACAAGACATTTTTGCCCTCTTGCTCTGATTCTGTCCTCTAATGGTAGATTTTCTATAATTTCTGTGCTGTTACCTTCAATCACAGTGTGATTCAGGTGTTATACAGAGGTAGAGTGATCCTTAGGAAGTTGTATATTTGAGATTACTTCCGTTGATAGATAATTTTTTTAAAATACCCTCAGGATTTTCATGTACTCAAGTCATTTCTGCACTGATATACTTGGAAATTAGAGACTCTTGACTTCCTTAATTTTATAGTCTAGCAGAGGTATGATTTTAATGTGAAGCATCATATGACATGGCAGTAGGTTTTAGCCAGACAGAAGAGCATTCATAAAGATTAGGGGAGTCCAGCTACATTAGAGCAAAAGGGAAGGACATATAAAAAGCTGTTTAAGAAAAAAAATTCATGTTCTCAGTGGAAAGAGTATGGCAGAACATTTCAATGAAAGGAAGTGACACAGAAAATATGAACAGAAGTAAATGATTTATACCATGCCTGTGAGATTACCACATTCTAGTCTCAAGACAGAATAAATATAGTGATTAAGACAGTAAAGAGACTATTCCACTTCTGAAGAAGGCCATTCACATCACTATTACTGAAATTTGAATGTAAGACCATATCTTGATGAGCTATAGTAGTCACTTCCTTTAGTGGAGTTCTTTTGGAAAATACTATGATTGAGGGTAAGAGAATAGGAACTTTAAGAAATCTCTCCTTAGAGGACAAAAGAGAGTGAGATCTAAGAAGCAGTAATATAGTATTATCCATTTGACTGAGATAAACTCAACTCCAAATCATTTAAAAATTTTTGTTATGCTTATTCTTTTCTCATTCTGTACTTTCGGGAAGTTTTGCTTGATCCTGATTGCTGATTCGGACACTGATAGCCAGAATGAAAATATATGTCGTAATGATCAGAGAAAACAAAATATGGGACAAAATTGACCAATATTAAAGAATGAACATAGTTTTAGATGAACAACTACAGTGCTGTGGACTGGAAGGCTCTAGAATGTCTAAATTCAGTGGACTCCCAGGCAATAAAGGATCTGAAGAAAACCTGCTCCATGTGCCTCTTTAAAATCACCCTTCCTGGTTGTCTTCCTGGTCATATTATTATCTTGAAGGAAACCAAAAAATTGCTAATTTCACAGTACAGTGATGATAGAAAAATTTTACAGGTTCTGTGAGATCAGATTAACCTATTTCACTAGAGATAAACAATGAGAAAATTGGTTATGACTCAGTCACAGACCAATCTCAGTCTCTGTCAACTGATAGAGATCAGGTTATGTTGGTGAAGGTGGTTAGTCCTCAGTGCCATATCTAAATATGAACTAAAATGTTAATTTTCATCCTTAAACATGAATGTTGGGGCAGGAGACACTAACAAGGTCATATCAAAGTTCATATTCATCCGACGAGGTGGGGGAGCACTATTATATTTGAAAATATCCTATGTTTTCACTATGTAGCATATCTTCAGAAATTGAGTTACAGTTTTCACTGCTTTATTTCTTTTTAAAAATTTTGTATTTTCACAGCTATTGTAGTGTATCACAGATGCATCACTGAAAAGATACTATCATCTCTTCTAAGCAAAGAGAGGCAGAGAAAATGTTCACAGTGAATGAAGGGAAATAAGATGGCTGGTTCACAAAAGACAAAAGGGCCTTGTCCTGCCTCCTTTTATTTTTTTCTTTCAAAACTGTTAGGAATAGTAAGATTTTTCCATCTTCAAGACTGTATTAGGAAGAAGACATCTCTAAGAATGTGAGATGAGAGGAGAAAGATTCTTGGCATATTCATTCATCCATTGAATGACTATTGAGGGATTTTATGTGTCAGGCACTTTGTGGAGCAATAAAAATGCAGAGAATAAGAAGACATGGGCTTATTTCACCTTAAAACTGTGTTAAGAGGCAGAAAAACAAAGGCACAAGCAGGCAAGCAACTGGGGAAATTGGAGAATGTTTCACAAGGGAGGGCACATCTGAGGTGAGTTTTGTATAGAAAGTATGAACTTGTCAAATGAAAAAGTTTACAAAAAATACTTTAGATAAAAGGAAAATGAGAGCTAGGAAGAATGAGATTGGGGTCTGAATAAAGAATAAGATTCATTTCAGAGAGGCAGAGTAATGTTAAGAGACCAGGCCAGAAAGGTAGGTTGAGCTGATTTACACTGATCTGGGTGAACTTTTATAAAGAAAGAGACAAAGTGCATTTAAACATGATCAACTTCATCTTTGATTTGTGCTGCATAAAGGATGAATGGTATAGTTGTAGTTAAGAGATGCAATACTAGAGTCTAGAACACTAGTAGGAAGTGATATTAACAACAGAATAAAGGTACCAGACAATAGTAATGGCAGTAAGGATGGAGCATAAAAGCCAATCGGGGGGAGGCGGGGGGGATGTAAAAACAATATTTGATTACACAAGTGACATGAAGGAGAAGGAAACAAGATTAGCTCTGTGGCTACTAAGTACATAATCAGAGATGGATTATGATTCTGTTAACTAAATTTAAGAATTTGGAAGGAGGACAAAAATAAGATAGGAGATAATGCAGTTCAATTCAACATATGCGGAATTTGAGGTGTTTTCCAGTGTCTATGTGGAGCAGCTGAGTATGGGATTTTAAATTTCAATTTGATGAAGTATAATTAAAGCCAGAAAAACTGATGAAAGTATGAAAACTATTCCATGAGACCAGAAAAGCAGAAAAATACAATCCTGGAGAACAACAATATAGGAAAGATGAATGGAGAAAGAGGGGCTGATTATGCAAATCAAGAACTAGCTGGGGATTTAGGAGGAGAGACAAGAAAATGAAAAACAGGTGCTGAAGCCATGATGAGATTAAACAGGACAAATATTTAAAATAAATCCATTGGATTTGGCAATTAGTACATTAACAACATCATTCTGAAAGTGGGCTTGATAAAGCCAGATGAAGGTGAGGTAGCCATGAAGAAGAGTGGATATTAATCAACATAACATTGCCTATTAATATCAATATTTTGATCAATATCAACATTATGTTAACTCTTTAGTAGTCAACATAATTATTGCTGCTCTTCAGGTCAGGCTCCTAAGCACATATAGAGATTTCAACAGAGTTCCTGGTACCATGTCAAAAGGTTTTGACCATAAATTGTGATAAGTAATCCAGAAGAGATAACATTTTAAACAGTGCTTAATTAGATTTAGCTCTTTCCTTTTTTCTGCCTGTCTTTTCATTTAACAGCCATATTTTGAGAGTCACTGTGAGAAAAGATGCCTCTTCTGTAACAGTCTCAAAGTAAAGAGTGACCTAGGTTCAGAGAGGGTGGAAAATGGAATATAAATCCTCTGAGGCTAAAAAGATGGTACCTTTGAATCGTAAGAGTCTCCCTAAAACTCAGAACATGACCTTCACCTTAAAGCATGTGGCTCTCTCTTTAACTCAGTCTGGCTATGAAATTTCAGCATTAAGTCGTACAGTGGATTTAGTAGTAGCACAGGTGATGGCCTTTGACTCTTTCTCTTTCCCAAGTCCAGACACTGGTTACTTCTCACCTCTACTGCCCTCCCAGAGTCAGTGCTTTATTATTAGGCTGGGGATTGTAGTTGCAGATGTCATTCTCCAGGTGGCATAGGCTGAGCTCCTTACAAGAGCTCTCCCAGGTGGGCTTTCATCTCAAACTCACCAGCTCTTGCCTTCATGCCTGTTCTCTGGGTAACTTCTGAAGCTTTTTTCATCACCTGTTTCCAAGTTCCATTCATGTCCTGATCTGTTCACAGAGAGGCAGACCTTCAAGGAAATGTTTAGATGAGGAGAAAAAAGTGAGAGGTAGAGAAAGAAGAAAAACCACAAAAATTATTTATCACTCAGGGGTGAAGTCTTCCTCATAAGCACTCTCCTTTGGAAGAAAATAATTTGGGGGAAAAATAATTCTGGAGACAAGAAACATAGAGATGTGTTGGGGTGGAAAGTGGGTGATAGAAAAGAAAACATGGAAGTCAGAACACCCCAGGAATTATAATTCTCCTTGTGATTTATAAGCATTCATCAGTGATCTATCAGCTTCGTGTCCCTGGGGAAGGGGACCACTCCATTTCCTTCACCTAAGATGGATCTGCTTGATAATAGGTACTCCTTCAGTTTATAGCTGCTATAGTGCCCTGTTTCACATTTGAATCCACAACATGTATTTAAAAAATAAAGACTTCTTTTGTTCTTTATATTTATCGGCTTTTATTTCTTTTACATCTACCTCTACCTATAAAGGCAATGTAGACAGTAGAGACCTTTTCTAATGGCAGCCCTGCTAGACAGTCTCATTACCTATTTACTTACACACTTACTGTATGTTAACTCTGTTATATCATATATATATCTATTAATTATCATATCTTAAAGGGCACATATTTGATCTAAATTATATCTGAATGAATATAATGATGAGTGATATTATAACATGGTTGTACTCCAGTGATTGCATTTACATAACATTGTAAATAATGAGACTATAAAGCAAGGGACTGGATGAGACTTATGGAAAATAGTCTCTTGACTTTATAGCCATACCTCATATACCAGAATGCTCATCCTAAGTGCATTATAATTTATTATGGGCACTTTTATTTCTCCTTACTGCTGGAATGAGATAAAGAGTAAACTCTTCTTGGTACAAAGCACGTTTTTTTTTTCCTTTGAGAAATTAGCATAATTTTTATATTTACTTCATAATGACTTAGAAGGTAAAAACATTTTCTTTAAATAGTTGTGGAGTTGTTTTAAATTGCATAGTGAGTGAAATTTTTAACTGGAAATCTGAGCCAGGATTCCAAGACTAATTTTATTCTTTCAAAGGTACAACTAAAGGCAGGTTTTTTATTATTATTTTTTCTCCTTCGAAATGAGAGACATTTTTCACAGAGAACAGAGACTTATAGCAAGAATCAAAACAAAAGCAAGCTTTATAATTGTTTTGCATCCTCACTCAACCAAGTAGGGAGAAAAGAGGAGAATCTATAGTTCAAAGGAGAGCAATGGGCTGTAGATTCTTGCTACTTCGATGAGAGGATAATTGCTACTCAGGCACAGAGGAGAAGGAATGAGCCTTGTTGTTTCAAGAGAGGGTCCACAAAGTATAGAGTATGCTTCGTCTAATCTAGGAGGACCCAGTTCTGCCAAGCAGGTCTCGGTAGATCACAGAGTACAAAATGGACCTGCTATTGTCCTCTGTTCAGGCTCCTTGAAGAGGGAGCCTTATATGGGTTTTATCTGACTGCAACTCACATGTCTGCCACAAATCATCAAAAATGTTCCACAGATGGCATTGGAGCCTCCATTTCCCCTGCTGCACTGTAACCATGCTGCATCATGATCCTGCTCTGAATCTCATGCTTTAGAGGACCAACTATTGCCCAGAGGAACCAGACCCAAGAGAACCTAGGCTGGTAAAAGGAAGTTTCCCTATAGGTTCAGGTTATTAAGCAAGAGAATGAATTAAACAACAGTATCTGAAGATTGCTGGATTTAGCCCCCGTATGGGATTTCTATAGAACAAATGTCCAAGATTCAAATTATGAAAAGTGATGGGCCCCAAAATTTATCAGGCTCTTCCAAAGCTCACTGCATACTCTTAAGGCATTAGCCTGTTTAATAATCACATTCATATGGGAAGTAGTTATTATTCCTGTTTTGCTGAAGAATAGCACTGAGACTCTTCAGTAATCGTGGACACATTTAGGGCCAAGCACTGCTCTGTAAGTTTAAAATGAACCCATTTAAACATTACAACCACCCACTGAAGTAGATACTATTGTAGTTTTCATTTTGCAGATAAGAAAACCTAGGCACAGAAAAGTTAATCAAGTGTCCCAAGACCACAAGGAGAGTATGTGAAGGAGCTTAAAGGAAGAGCAGGAAACTGGATCCTCAGCCTAAACCTGTAACTGCCCACCATGCTGCCTTTCTCACTAAGTAATTTGCCTAAAGTTACTAAAACTACAGAACTTTCCACCCCAGCACTGATAAGAAAATAGGGAATCTTGAGTTATGATGCAGTTAGGATGATGATTTATTTTCTTTTTTTAAATTTTTTTTATTTATTGTTTTTAATTGTTATTTCCCCCAAAACATTTTTTTTCCACTGTACAGCATGGGGACCCAGTTACACATACATGTATACATAATTTTTTCTCCCATTGTCATGCTCCGTTGTAAGTATCTAGAGAATAATAGACTTGTGGTTGCCCAGGGGAAGAGGAGGGAGTGGGATGGATTGGAAGCTTGGAGTTAAGGATACAAACTATTGCTTTTTGAATGGATTAACAATGAGATCCTGCTGTGTAGCACTGAGAACTATGTCTGGATACTTACAATGGAGCAGGACAGTGGGAGATGATTTATTTTTTAAAGGGGTCGAGACTCTTTGAAAGAATCTGGAAGGGCTGTTTCCAACCACTTATAAATGTTCCTGGGACTGATCCAAACTCCAGCTGTGACTTGACTAGAAATCAGTTCTCTCCTGGTCTCAACAGAAAATTTTATCTCTTTTTAGAATTTCTTTTTAGTTTTCTTATGTAAATGTAGAGATGATACAGTTAGTGTGACAATAATAGGAAAACAAATTGTCTTAGAATTGATGGTTGAAATGTACTCAACTTTTAATTTTGTGGTTCTGCTCTTTCTGTACATGCCCTTCTCTTTACCTGTACCATCTGCATGGAACATGTGTTTATGATTCTTTAAGACTATGAACCTGAAAATACAGCAATACATATGTGTATGTGGGGGTGGGGTGGGGGGGTACATGTGTGCATCCATATAGAAAGGCATATATGGCTGGACAGGGTGCTCTCTAGTGATAGTAAGAGACAAAAAACATATCTAGGGAGGACTTTTCATTGATCCAGGTGTGACACAGGCTGTCCTGGCTTTGCCATTTGCCACTCTAAATCTTTTTTCTCTTATCATTATAATAGATAATAACCTAATAACAGAAAGAGTGCTTTGCCAATATAGCACATGTAAATAAGTAATGTAAATTGAGAATTTAAAGAAAGTAATGATTGATCAGAGAACCTGGGTTATAATGGATATCATTATACTCTATAAAGAGATAAAAATTTGAGTGACTTAGAAAAATCAGTATTTTTCTTATGGTCATCCCTATATATATAGATAGATATATGATTATTTCCTTTTTATGTACCACATTCTGCAATGAGAAAGTATAAGCATAGACATTGTTTTATATCTTGTAAAATGTTTCCATGTATATCTCATTTTATTTGGAGAATTACCCTAAGTAATTCTGAGAGGTTGGGGAAAGTGTCATGGGCCTCATTTTACTTATGAAAAGCTAAGATACAGAAAGGCTAAATGACTTAGCTGTTTTCCAATAGGAAATAGACTGAAGGCCAGAATTAAAATCAATTATCTTCAGGAACTAAACAATGAGTCTTTTATCCTAACATTCCATCACCAGTATACAGATTCCTGAGTCACTGTGACCAGGGATAAAGTCGCATGAATCAGGTTTCTGTGATTTACTGTCTCTGTGTTCTCACCCTCTCTTGAACCAGTCATTTCTGTGTGTGCATTTCCACGTGTACTTGCAGAGACTTGTAGCACATGGACGTGTGCAAAGGGTCTAGGGTCTACATGATCCTACCATGTAGATGCTGTCATTGTTAATTGGTGTTAGTTGGGCTAAACTTTGAAGATGAATCTAGGAAAATTATCATGAAACTAGGGTCTAGCTAGTTTCTAGCTAAAGAAGATGAAGTTTAAGAGAACAGACATGGGAGTTCCCATGTGGCGCAGTGGGTTAAGTTTCCAGCATTGTCACAGGTTCGATCCCTGACGTGGGAACTTCCTCATGCCCTGTGTGGCCGAAGAGAGAGAGAGTGTGTGCAAGATCAGACATGCACAAGAACAAGAGAATGAGGCCAAGAAAGAATGCAGTGGTCAAAGCCAGAAGTCAAGTGTGGAAAGAGATGAGCGAGGCAGCTAGAAAACTGAAACTTCTTATTGCAGGCAAGGAAAGCAGGAGTGCCTGGGGGTCAGCAGTGAATCCCACTTACTGAATTTAATCCTAGAACATGGTAATAAAGCAGAGATGATCAAAAATATTTAATAATTTAAGATTTTAAAATATGATTTTTAACCAATTTGGTAGTGTATTAATGTATTTGCATGCATGTTGCTAGACTTCATTATACTTAAAATAATATGATGAAATCAGACAATTGACTTTTGACTCAAGAGTATTTGGGATATTTCTGGTGCTTTACTGCATCTAATGGCACTTAGAATGTTTTCTGGTGCCACACTAGGGGTGTACAGCATTAATTTCCAGGTATCTTTCTTTCTAGAAGGAAATAAGTATATGATAGTTTTTCTCATTCACTAAGGGTGTTATTTGGAGGGTTAAAGTTATAAAGAATAAAGGACCAACACATTCCTGAAGACTTCCTACCCATTCATATCTTGAATCATTCCACATCTTCCAAAAGAGAGAGACTCACAAATGTGAAAAAATAATTAAACTAATTTTAAAAATAGCTTTCCTATGAATAAAGGCTAAGTATTTCATTAAAAAAAATCAAATTTGTTCAAACTGAGTTGATTCTCCCTTACCTGACCTAAGTATTACTGACCCATTTTTATATGGGGGTGGGGAGAGGGGGCAAAACACTAAGGTTAAATTATTTCTCCGGAATTCATTTAGGAAGCAACTAAGGTATAGCTTTCTCATGTACTATTAGTAATGTACAGGATTATATTGTTATATAATTAATATCTAAAATGTAACAGCAAAGGGACATGATTCATTAACTACTAACTTATAAACCAGAGTACTACTAGTCTTCATTGTAGTATCTCTGTCACAAACTTGACATATAATTCAGGGATTTTGCTGGTGGCTCATAATTAAAAAGCATATGCTTATGAAAAAAAAATTGCTCTGTAGATGTTTGACCTTTGCTTCCAGATATTTTAACCAAGAGACCAAGGTCTAACTCAGGGTTTTTCAACTTTGACCCTGCCAACATTGTAGATGCAATATGTCTTGGTTATGGGGATCTTCTTTACATTATAGGATATTTAGCAGCACCCTTGGCCTCTGCCCACCAGATGCCGGTAACAGTTGTAACCATGAAAAAAATGTTTTCAGATACTGCCAAATATCATCTGGAAGCACAAATTGTTCCCTACTTGAGAACCACTCATCTAACTGTTCTTTCTTAATTAAAGAAATAAAGCTCTCTTATCCATCCAGTTCCACTGCCCCCAGTCCTTATGATTAAAAAATATGAAGATAACTAATGAGAAATTAAGTAAAATGTATTTATTTGTTATTAATGAATAAATACCAGATTATACTCTTGAGCAGTAGAGGAAAGTCAGATGAATTCTAATACTAACTTGATATAATTTTAGCAGCCAGTAATGCATGTTGAAAATGAGATCTACCTAGTAGCAATTGTACAGGCTTAATATCTGTTAGGTGTGTATCACTTATATCAAGGATACACTGTCAGTAAATATGCTATTAAGCAATCTACTGGTACAAAGCAAATTTAGCAGTTATTTTCTGCTTCCAATTATATTCATCGTTTTGGAAGCACGATCCCCAGACTTAATGCACTATGAGTGAAATTGTCAATATACCCGTTGGTATCAGTGTGCATAATGTACTTGGTGTAAAGTATTTGCAGAGATCCACTGCTTGAAATTTTTATGGGTGCATTGATTTTTTTGTGACAGTTTTATGGATTCAGACATACTGAACAGGGAAGATAGAAATTTGTTTGCTTGCCTTTCCTGTTATTTTCTAAGTCATTTTAAAAAAATCATAGGTTCATAGTTAAAGTATGTAACCCACCTCATATTTGTGGGTTCATGCTTAAAGTGGTCAACTTACTAAATATTTATCTAGTGCTTTATGCTTCTTTTCACTGTTTTTCACATGTGATATAGATTATTTAATTTCCAGGGATGATCTTTCTTCATAATGAAAAAGAAACACTGAGCACACTTTGTTTCTCTCCTTTGCTTTCATGATAATGCCACACTCAATAATACTCTGTAATTTTTTCCTTATGTATCTGATGATTCTAATTATTTCTTAAGAAAAGTTAAAATAGTTACCCATCTACCCTGCACCTATTAGATTGACAAATATTTGTTAATTGATCTAATAGCAGTGTGTTAAATTATATTAAGTTTATTTATTCCTCATTTCAGCGAGTGCCTACTTATTCACAGTGGGTTGATACTGTTGGCTCCATTAAGCCTCCATAGGCAAATTCTTGGAGGGTCACTCTCATTCATGAGCTTATGAGGAAAGATGAGTACAGATAACTCAAATGCAGTGTGGAGTATAAATGCGGTCATAAGAAGGAGCCAAGAAAAAGGATGGGACACTAATGAAAGAAGATCTCTTAGAGAGGTGACATTTTGTACTCTATCTCCATGTCCTCAGCTGCCTGCCAGAGTGGAAGGAACTTCTCTGCTTTCTTCTCTTGGCACCAACACCTATTCTGTCTCTCTTTTTTAAAAAGTTTTATTGGAGTATAGTTGACTTACAATGTTGTGTTAGTTTCAGGTATACAGCAAAGTGAATCACTTATACAGACACCTGCTGTCTTTCATCATGCAGTCCTTTCTAAAGCCTGGAATGATTTGCACATCCTAAGCTCCCAGAGGAAACAGTCTGTTAAATATAAATAACATGTAACACTTACAGATTTATAAATTTGTTTCTTAACACTTATCCTGCTTTGGCCAAGGCTCATTTTGAAGATAAAGTCATTAGGTATCTAGTTTTGAACTAGATTGTCTAGTATTAAAGCAACATTCTGGGTAGGGATAATTTATCACCTTATTATAATGGCTTGGCATGAGAATTCTCCTTTACTCCACAGGCATACCTAATGCACATTTAAGCTACCTACCTGCTAGATGCAAGCTCATGATGCTTACTGGTCAGTCAGTGCATGCTGGAACCTGGACCTGCGTTTAATCAGCATTTCCTCATTTCTGAATAGCTAGGCATTCTGTGACTATGCTATATGACTGGTTATTTTCACTTAACAAACAAAAGTTCTATAAATTGAGACTCTTACTTTGACCATCTTTTTGCTTATATACACTGCTTATAGTTCAAAATAGTTGCCACCTTAAATCAAGATTTAATCACTTTTAACATTTCTGAAATTGTGGAGTCTGGTTTTTTTTTTTTTTTTGCTCATTTTTCAGTATGAAAGTGCTAGCTGTGTTGCAGAAAGACTATTTTCTAGCTTATAGAGTCATTACATTTACTCTGAACTATTAACTATATAAAAAAAGAACCCATCCATATCTAGAGGAATGGTTTCCTTTTCAAAGATGCAACATTATGCCCTGATGCTTGGAATTGGCTAATCATACTACGTTAATAAAAAGTGTGTCTGTCTGTACTTGTGTATTCTAATGTACTTTTCACTTATTTGGAAGTAAAAGAGAAATTAAAAAAATAAATATGAATAAAAGAGAATGAAGTCATAAGATGTTATATAGACTGTCATAGCAAAATTTCCACATAATTTTGTTTTGGTAGATGTGTTTTATGGGTGTGGCAATTTTGCAGAGATCGTCAGTTACTTCTTTAGGTAAGACAAATCTGAACATTCTCTGAAACTAATTCGGAATAATGATTATGTTAATAATGATTGTAATAATGATTATTATATTATATATAATAATGATTATAATAATGATTATTATATATAATAATGATTATAATAATATATGTATAGTTTATATTATATATAATAATGATTATTGCATTATATATAATAATGATTATTTTAACTTTCCCATGGACAAAAGTTGCTAAAGTGTCCAAAGGACCCTAAAGACCCAAATTAGAAACTCTACCTTATATTGACAAGAAAATTTGCCCAGTTCATTTGTGGATGTTGTAAGGGCATAACTGTATGCCCTCTTTCTGCCTTTATGACATTGTTAGTTCATATGACAGACATTTACCAGGATCTGTTTTGCACGACATTATTTTTTGGAGGTACTTCAGTGAATAAGACAAAATCTCTCTTTATTTTATTTATAGGCCATATGTATGTAAAATATAGCATGTTGTAATTTTTCCAAGATGAACATATTAAGGCCTTATTCTGGGCTAAACAGCATTCAGAATACACCTCTATGATATAGCATACCTAGTTACTGTGTTGTGTGGTGAAAATACAAAAAAATGCAAGGATATGTGATGGAAGATTTAAAATTCATTTACAGAGATGAATTTCCATTCATTTCAGCAGAAAAGAAAAACACAGTAAACCTACATCAGCAACTTTATTTATGATCTAGAAGATAGCAAACAATTTATTAATTGATTCATAAATGATTCTAATTCGAGACGTGTACCAAAAAGGAGAGAAATTTAATGCCACCAAAGAATAGAACAGGAAAAGTGAAACTGAATCTGGAGAGAAGCAGCAAAGATCCATGAATTTAGCTTTGACATCCCATTTAGAGAGGTTCTAAATTATTAAGCATATAATTAATTCCAATAATATCTACATAGCAGAAAAGCACATATTGAAGATACTAAATGATACTTTAATCAACCTATGTTTATGAAAATAAGTAGGTGGTAGAAGAAAAGAAAGACCTGCACAACATGAGAATTAAATTCTCATGTTTACTAAAATATACAGTTCACCCCAAAGTAGGGGGATAATGGGAAGATTTTTGTACTTAGGTGAGGTATTTTTAAAAGATTTGGCTTTTCTTCTTTTTTTAAGAGAGATGGGTTGGCTTCTTTACCTTTATGGTAGTCAGCCTGTGGCTCATGCATCAACTTCCTGTTCGTGCATGGCTGTTTTGACTTGAGAAAAAACCTGGTTGGAGTCAATTTGGAAAATACAGAAGAACATGGCATTTTAATTGTTCTGCTGTCATGCTCCTGGCTCCTTCTGTCCATCCTTCATGCCCCAGAGTGCTGAGCAGCTGGCTCTGCAGCTGTGAACAGGGTCCTGGACGATCTCCCTGTAGGGCAGACATAAATCTTGCCAAAGGGATACAGAGAGAAGATTTTTTTGCTTGATTTTTCCATTGCCAGATTCTTGCTGAAATTGAAGGTGAAAACCACACTCACATGAAGTATTTACCCCTTCTCCACTAATCCACATTCTTTACATCTTTCGAGTTTCAGAAAGAGAACCTTTTAGATTTCCAAAATAAGTTGTTCTTCAAATAGACATTTTTTCCCTTCACCTTTCTTGGAATGGGAACTTCAAAATTAGTGTTGTATTCATCTGCAATAAAAGATTGAATTTATTCTAATGTGACAGAAATGCTGATAGCAAGCAGTCTTGCCAGCAGACAGCATGCTGCCCTCAGCAGGTAGACCCAAACTTAGGCAAGATGATACTAGTTTTGATTTTCATAATACAATACCTATTTACTTACCCTCAGACCTGCGCCTACACTTCCCATTCCTAGGAGTGGGTATTCCAAACTTGTAAGGATCAGAAGTCATCTCTGAAATTCAGGCTGATTCCTACAGTGGTGGGGCATGATGTGGTAGATTCATGCTAAGACTTTAGCAAATACTAATGAAAGAATAAATGCAATTCAAACTGAGTAAATATATCACATTATCAATCATCTAATTCTCAAAGTTACTTAAACAGATGGAATTCTGTGTGAATGAGCTTTTTCTAGACAAGAAGAAAATAATCCAGTGGGAAGTCAATACTCATTTAACTTGACTTGCCTGTGTTACTCATTCTAATTGTTTATTGCCAAACTGGGTATAATATGATGATATCTATCTATTGGATGGCAATTAGATCTTAAAAGAGAAATAGTGACAATATTCAGGACTCTAAGAAATGGCATCATCGTGCTTTGTCCTGCACATAATTATTTCTCTTGATTGGTCTTGTTGAGTCCAGTTGTGTGGAGGATGACTTGCAGATACAGGTAGGGCTAAGGCTCTAATGGTGTTATTCTACTTTGCCAGGTGCGTTGTAGAAGATAAGAACTCAAAGGTGGCCTGGTTAAACCGTTCTGGCATCATTTTTGCTGGGCATGACAAGTGGTCTTTGGACCCCCGGGTTGAGCTGGAAAAACGCCATTCTCTGGAATACAGCCTCCGAATCCAGAAGGTTGATGTCTATGATGAGGGTTCCTACACTTGCTCGGTGCAGACACAGCATGAGCCCAAGACCTCCCAAGTTTACTTGATCGTGCAAGGTAAGAAAAAAGTGAGAATGGAGACGTGAGGGTTGGGGGGACAGAAAATAATCATGATGTACAAAATTCTCAATTCATCCTTTCTGAAATCAAAGAACACTTCTAAGACCACTTCCAAATTCATTGTGGCACTTAAGCATCTATTTTCTCTCTAAAAGGATAAGCCTAACATGAGAGAATTAAGGGGAATGTAGAAAGAGAAGTCTTGCGCTGTGAGCCAGTACCCTTGGTGAGAATATTTTCTCCTTCCCTGAGTGTGGAAACACATAGAAAAGGCCACAGCTGTTTTCACAGGGACAGAATACACAGAATGCTCAGAATCCTGAGAAGTCCGCTTTATCATGCTGTTAAGTACTGGATGCTTTGCTGAAGACTTGAATTTTCTCTCTCCTCAATCTAAAGAATGTCACTAATTATTTGTTTTTATGATAGTAAATGTTATTTGGAAAAATAAAAATTTCCAGAGGGAGGCCTTGACATCCTCTCAGCTAGCTTTCTTTGTGGTTTGTATCTCTATTTAATGACAAGTTATTTGTGAGCAAATCCAGTGACGAGAGGATCTGCAAAGTCATTGGGGATGATCTGCATCTAGATTGGGGTTTCCAAGGGCACATCTGAGTCATGGTTTTACAGGATGAAAACTTTAAATGGCATACACAAGCCCCTAAACTATAGCTCTCTTGGGTCTCTTTCCCTGTAATTGCAGAATGAGAACAAAGCTGATCAGCTGCATGATTTTATTGCAAGCTAAGTCAAGCTACTAGCAGTTTCAAGCCATCTATCAGGAAGGATCTAAGCACTAACAAATATTAGGGCTGTGTTCATGTGTTCTTGATTTACAATTTTATGTAAATTTAATGCAAATTAGGCATGGCCCTAGGGCTCCTGTCAAGATGCCAGTGCAGTCAGTTGTATGGCAAAGTTTGACTGTAGCTTCTATTAATGTGTTATGGAATTGATTATTGCAGCATTTAAATTATTGCTCTCCCAAGTCCTCTGATTAATAGATTGAAACCAGAGTAAAACACATCAGAGACTGCCTGGTGGAGGGGTGGTTTAGTCATGTGACTTCTATCTTGGTCCATTTGCAATGGCTGAGTGTTTCATTTTATTGCTTGTAAAAGGCATATCTACTGACTTGCAAAGTTCCTATCACAGCCAAAACATAGGTTGCTGTCCTAATAGTTCAATGGAGAACACTTGAGCTCCATAATAAGACACACCAGGGTTTGGATCTCAGGCAGCCCATTTAAGTGTATAAACATAACTTCAGATACATAAAGACATAAATGGATTGACTTACCAGCTCCCTCGAAACACAAGTGCATACACACACATCCGCACACACTTCAAAACAAAAGAAGTTCTACCTCATTTAATGTCAGAGGGAGGGAGATAACTAGTTTACTTAAGGCACCTTAAAAGAGATGTTATCTAATGACCAGCTCCACACATTACGAGATTCGTACACAATTTTAATATCTTCACAGCCTTTAAAATTATTGGAAAGCCACTAGAGACCACAACTAGAAAATGTGTATTGTCCTATGTGGAATAAAATTGGGCAATCTGAGTATTACATTTCTTAGTTTCCAGATGAGAAAACAGAGGTTAAATTAAATTGAGGTTCCTTGCTAAAGGTCACATAGAGAGTTTAGCAAGTAGTTTGGAGCCAAGCAGACGGGGAATCAACTTTGAAGCACTTTCTATTGGAATGGAAATCTTTTACTTATGACTTTAAGAACTACCAGATTTATATTTGTCTGAGATCTTAGTGCCAAATGACCAAAGCCTTTTCCCCCTTTTTTCTTATTCATCTATGTACTTTTTAGCTACAAACATAACCATCTTGAGAGAGTTAAAGCTAGAACTAGGTTAAATCATACTGTGTACACAGCCAGCCCATGTCAGCTCAACTGAAAATAACACAGTATTAACTTAATATTAAGTTATTAAATTTAACTTACCATTAAGGAATGGAGAAGAACATACTAAGTGCTAAGCATTTGTTTAGTATCTTGTTTGATTCTAATATTATTTTAAGTAGGTGTTAACAACTTTATTATAAATATGAAAAAATGTGAAGTTCAGAAATAATAAGGAGACTGCCCAAGGCTGCCTGTTGGCTGAGGACAGGGTTTCAAACCCACGTCTATTTGATTAAAAATATTACTGTATTTTCTTTTTAACCATATTGCTTTAAAAGAAAAAAAATGAGCAACAAAGCCTGTACTTGCAAGGACGATGATGAAAGGTCCCCTCCTTGAGCCTGAGTTACTAAAGGGGATTTTTTTGGACAATTATATGGATGTTGGCACTTGATATCCGGCACCAGATGGCTGATTCATTTCCCCTTAGGATGTTCTACTTTGTGATTATGTCAGTGATTCCATCCCTTCATGCTGTTTGTTCATGCTGCTGCCTACTCCATACCTCAACTCTACATGTTTTCACCACATCAAAGATGCTGCTTCTAGGTATGGCTGGCATCCTTCTCTCCTCCGATCCCACAGCACCTTCCTTCAGACTACAAAGATCTTTGAAATTTTTCAAGTTCTGCCTTTCTCACTCTCAGTGGTTTCTGCAAATCCCACTTAACTGATCCTTAAATAAGTACTGTATTCTTTTCCTTTGCCCAATGGTGAGGCACCTTTGTGTCAAAGATACAGGACATCACTAAAGAATAGTAGTCATGAACGTGAGCTTTGCAGTCACACTGCCTACTTCAAATCTCAGTTATTCTTCTTGCTACTTAAATAAAGTTGGGGGTAAACCACTTAATTTCTCTAAGGCTGTTTTGTCATATGTAAAATAGAGATAAAATTAAATATTTAAACCCTCTTTAATGAATTATAAGGATTAAACTAGATGATCTAGGTGGGCCCCTAGCCTGGTGTCTGTGGATCCTGTGTTCTCACCCAGTACAGTGATGATGATAGTGATGGTGATGTCCACAATGACGACACCCACTGTGACAACAGCCGCACTGCTGCTGCTGCTCTGTCTCTCATGAGGCTCAGTCTTCCCCAGGGTCCTGCCCAGAGGCCAGCAACTCTTTGAATCTTTCCGCTCTTTGTCTGTTAACCTTGTGGTAGGCTCTTTCAGCTGTTGTTTGGGTCCCTCCAGTCCACTGTCTTCAGTTGTCCTTTTCCCTAGCATCCAGTCTTTAGCTTTACTTCTTTAGGATTCTAATGAGTCTTAGACCAGTACCACTTTAAGTTTTTAGCTACATTCATTAAGCATGTCTGAGGATGACATGCAACATACAGCAGCAACACATAGAGAGGTTGTTAAGTTCAATTTTAGATCGGTGGTGCTCCTGCACCTCAGAATTTCTGATTAAATAGTTCTGGGGGTGGAGCCTGATTATTTGCACTTCCAACACATGCTCAGTTGATACTGATGATGCTGGTACAGGGACCATACTTTGAGAACCACTACTTTAGAAGAAGTTTATACCTTAAGAACAGCTGGGGGAATAATCCTGCATAATTTCCTTCACTTTTAGATAGTGTTACATCCCTGAATATTCCTAAAACTAATCTTGGGATCAAACAGAAAGGGTGGATTGACAGATACCTCAACTTTTAAGATAACATCTTAGGCGCTCTAAGGTTTTTAACCTAGCCAAGTCCTGCGGAAAGAAAACCTCCTCTCCCCAAACTGTCCACTTTCAGGTATCAAAGCTGAAAAAATAAATGGTTGAGACATAAAAACTGCTCTAGACTTCAAAAATCTCAGCTTTATAAATGTTTAAGTGTTTCTCCCCCTCACATTTCTCCTGCGTCCCATTTTTCACCTGGGACCTTACTCTCCTTTTATATATTCCGACCATGTTAGTGACTTTTCAACATCTCCAACTTTTTTGTTTTGGTGGTTTTTCAGAGAGAAAGTAAGTTTTGGGTTTTTTTTATCAGTTCATGAGGGTCATTATACACAAAATAACCTGTGTTGACATAAACGTGCTGCATGGTTCACTAAACTCAATCTTTAGCTAAATGATATCTCCACACATTTCTTTGTGAGGTACACAGGTGAAAATTTTGCATCAGCAAAAACGCAAATTAGTGATGACTTTTGGGATCACTTGTGATTAGTGATATTAAATGTGATTAGTGATATTATATTTGAATAGCCAAAGCTATTCAAATATAAACATTTGAGTTACCCAATAAGTGATAGAACCCATTTCTGAAGCCAGATAATTTGGTTCGTACACTACCTCCTTCATAGATTCCAAGTTCAAAGATTAAGAAAACATCACCCGTAGAGTTCCTATTGTGGCTCAGCAGGTTAAGAACTCGACATAGTGTCTGTGAGGTTGTAGGTTCAATCCTGGGCCTCCCTTGGTGAGTTAAGGATCTGGTGTTACCACAAGCTGTGGTGTAGGCCTGCAGTTGCAGCTCTGATTCAACCCCTAGCACAGGGAACTTCCATATGCTTCAGGTGCGGCCCTAAAAAAAAAAAAAAGAAGAAGAAGAAGAAAGAAAACATCATCCTTAACTTCAGTAAAATAAACAGATTCCTCTGACATCATTCCTGTTATTGCCATTTCTTCTCTAAAGTTTACCTTCCTATGATTGCCTATTTTTTTCTGATTGTGCCTCAGGTGGAGGTGCTTGTGTTAAGGCAGTATTTATCTGATTGTTGCAAAACCTGCAAAAAAAAAAAAAATCAGCAGTTTGGTTTATTGTGCTTTTCAAAATGCAGATTCCTGAGAACCATTCCCAGAAAAATTGAATCATAGGTTTTGGGAATGTGGCCAAAATTTGCAAATACTTTATGCTCTGCAGGTGATTCATGTACGTGGAAAAAACCAGGAACTACTGTTTTAGAAATCTAAGCAATCAATGAGAGGGATTTGCTGCAGCCTGCCTGCTCATTTTCCTGCATGGCATGGAATCAAATTATATCTAAAACTCTGTGAAGGAGGTACTAGAGGCTTGCAATAGAAATATTAAATGTAAAATAAAATAAACCAGTGTACTCATCGAAAACAGAGATTAATCTCATCTTCTTGAGCTCTGGTAATAGTGGCTTTTAAAAACAAGATTTTTTTAAACTGTAACATTGAAAATCTCCACCTGGATGTGAATACAAAGGACATATGACAAATGATATTTTTTGTGATATTTTTAAAAATGTGAACCTTGTTTTTAAATATCTCATTCACCATACCTTATTATATTTATCATATTTTCAATTTATTTATTACATTATTCTTTAGTTTGGTACCTGTACTAGAGTGGTCATTTCCATGTTGAGTGTTTTGCTTTCCTTTTTTGCTGTTCTAATTTGGTTAACATTGTTTATGAAATGGCCTACTCTGCAAATTGGAGATAATTTTTAAAACCATTTTTGAATTTTTGAAATGTATTTATAAGTTAATATCTAAATTTCACCATAATATTAAATAGAATCCTAGAATTTTTTCTCACCAAAAAAATTTTTTCTCACCCTGGCATTGCTCATGCTTCAGGTATCTGGTGCGTGAACTGTGGTGTAGATTGCAAATGCAGCTTGGGTCCCACGTTGCTGTGGCTCTGGTGTAGGGCTGCAGCTATAGCTCCAATTCGACCCCTACCCCCTAGCCTGGAAACTTCCATGTGATGCAAACGCAGCCCTAAAAAGCTATAAATAAATAAATAAATAAATAAATAAATAAAGTAAGCCGTGTAGTGTTGGGTTGAAATTGGAGTTATTAGTGTTTTAATAGATGATAGATACCTAGATAGAAAGAAACCTATATGTAAATGTATCTGTTTATTTCCGAGCTTTGCCTATTGAAAAGACCTTGGAGCATTTACACCCTAGTAGCAATAAGCATATCATCCAGATGTTGATTTTAAGGTATCACTCTCCACAAAAAGGAAAAAGGGCTACTAGAAGAGATAGGTGATTCCTAGCTGCTGTGAGGGAGGAACGCTCTGAGTTTGGAGCATCCTTTGTGCCAAAAATTAAAGAAGTCCTCAGAGAAAAATGAGTTATGTCCTAAGTACCCAGAAGCTAACTTGAAATGGACTTTCAATGACTAATCCTGGGACAATTTAGGTATTGAACTAAACAATAGCAATATTATAATAGTGGTATAAATTAAACAATAATTATTAAATAAAGAGAAAATAAAACTCTGCCTTATAATAGAATTCTAACTAATAAATGTAGAAGGAGTGATAGAATTTGGCACTGATTGCAGAAATCATTCATTCAGGCAAGAAACATCAATAGATTAAAAAACTAGTAAGTGAAAGTAAATAGGAACTGAGCTTTTTACATAATCTCAAAGTAGTTCCCCATAAAGTATTCATCAATTACAAAGGGGAAAAAAAGAGAATGAAAGAGACAAAAAAGTAAAGAAATGGGAGAAATTGACATCCTGTGCTAAAGGATAGGATATGGTGAGCAGAATGTAGAATCTCTTCTGTAATATTTCTATTAAAACCAGAGTCTATGTATAAGAAGATATCGGGCACTTTGAGATGGAAGAGCATTCTATAGATATATTGGCCTGTTATTTTCATAAATGTCAAGGTCATGAAAGTCAGAAGAGACAGAGAAACTATGCTAGTTTATCATAATACGATACTAGATGGGATCTTGCACTGGATCATTTTACTAGAAATGATCTATTGGGGCAATTGGCAACTTGGATGTAGTCTCTGGGCAGAGTATATGGTAGTGCTTTGTATTATTCCTGTAATTTTTCTGCACATTTGAGATTATTTTAAAAGGAAACAAAAACAATGTTATTTAAGGTGAATAACAGGATTAAATATTAGCGAATAAAATACAATTTATATTATATTAAATTTGTATAACCAAGCAGGATTTTTCAAAGCATAATCCATTATAAAGAAATATATGAGACTGACACGCTGCCTACTGTGTTAAGAAGGCACTGACAGTAAAGAAATATATGAATAAAATATATACAAACTCCAAGAGAAAAATCATGAAATAATCCCAATAACCTACAAAAATACATATGATATAATTCAACCAACCTCTATTCTTCCTGGGTTTTTTTGTTTTTTCTTTTTAGGCCTGTATCTGTGGCATATGGAAGTTCCCAGGCTAGGGGTCAAATCGGAGCTGCAGCTGCTGACCTATGCCACAGCCACAGCAATGCTAGATCCAAATTGCATCTTTGACCTGTGCTGCAGCTCACAGCAATACTGGGTTCTTAACCCACTGAGCAAGGCCAGGGATTGAACCTGCATAGTCATGTATACTAGTCAGGTTCTTAACCCACTGAGCCACAATGGGAACTCCCCAACCTCTATTCTTGATTTTATTAAATACTCACATATTTAGTGAACTGAATATAGAGAATATCTTTTTTAACATGAAAAAGATGGATAGCATCAACAGTAATTAATTCAAGAATAAGGCAGGGATACCAACAATCATTATTGTAGAATTTCTAATTAATGCAATAGGAGAAGAAAATGAAAACATTTAGTTGTGGGAAAAGAGGAAAGAAACTATATTTCCAGCTACAGTGATTACTAAGGAAAAAAACCTCATAAATTGATGACCAAAAATATTAGCACTAATAATAGTTTAAGTTGTCCAGTTACCTGAAAAAAAGTGTAAAGTTAATAGTTTTTATATTTGATTATAATAAATACTTTTAAAATATACTATAAAATGCCTATTCACAAAGCTTTAATAATATAAAAGCATTTGAGAATAAATTAAATAAACAATGTGGAGAACCTAAATGCAGACGTTTATATAACTTTACCTGGCAGGAAAAAGGTTTTTTACTTGTTTTGTGTCTGGTTTTTTTTTTGTTGTTGTTGTTGTTGCTCTAATGGAAAGGAAATATTTCATCCTTGAATGGCAACACAAATAATGAAAAGATGATAATTTTTCCAAAAATAAATATAATTTCTTATATTTCTAAAAATTACTTTGGGGATTTTTGATTGAAATTATACTAAATTTATCAAATTAATTATAAAGAATAGGTGGGCATAAATAGCCAATACACTTTTAAAAGTTGTTTTATTGGGGCAGTAAGGCTTCTACTATACTTCTAAATATTAACATATTTTGTAAAGTAAAAACTATCAAAACAATGTATTTTTATATAAGAATGATTAAATCTGTGGATATAAGTGAAATGCATAAAACACTACCACATAAACTACATATAAGTTCCAGGTTTATTTAAAACCATGGAGAAATCAGAGTTCCCATCATGGCTCAGCAGAAACAAATCCAACTAGGAAATATGAGGTTGTGGTTCAATCCCTGGCCTCACTCAGTGGGTTAGGGATCCAGTGTTGCCGTGAGCTGTGGTGTAGGTCTCAGACACAGCTCGGATTTGATGTTGCTGTGTCTGTGGCATAGGCTGGCAGCTGTAGCTCTGACTGGACCCCTAGCCTAGGAACCTCCATATGCTACAGGTGAGGCCCTAAAAAGAAAAAAAAAACAAAAAACAAAAAACAAAAAAAACTTGGGGAAAGTATGATTATTCCAACAGATGGTTTTGAATTGAAGAAAAAGTAAAACATATATTTACTGAACAACCAGTCATGAAAGTTAGTACCAGATCCCTTAAAGATTTAAAAGCAGAGAATAAAGGAGAAGAAAAGCTGACACTTTCATATCTTCCTGTTGAGAGTGTAAATTAGTGGAAACTTGGCACAAGATAATGTAGGGACCTCTATCAAGTAAAGAAAAACCCTAATAGAACCATCAACAAATATATAACCAGAGTGAGGAGAGCATTCTTAGCATAAAAGCAAGTAAAACAGCATAAAGAAAAAAATGAATAAATTTGACTACACATATAAAAATTTCTAATTAAGAGGAGGGATAAAGTGATCTAAAAACAAAATATGTTTAGATCAATAAAGATGAAAAAATTAGTACAGAAACTGACTAAAACTGGTCAAAGGACATAAATTGCCAATTTATAAAAGGATCCTTGAAAATAGCAAACATCTGGAAAACTATAAAACCTCACTAATAATCAAGGAAATGCAAAGTAAGACAGCAATAAATTGTTATTTTTATCAATACTACTTAAAAAGAGTTAACAGAATATGGCTAGCCAGAATTGTCAAGTCGGTGGGAAAACTGCCACTTTTATATTTCCCTGTTGAGAGTGTAAATTAGTAGAAACTTTGCTTGGTAATGTAGAGATATCTATCAAAGTTTTTAAACTATATTTGTATCCTTTGACCTAGTATTTCCACTTCTGTGGATGTGTGGAAAGAAAATCCTCTGAAATGCAACATGGATTTTTATACAGAGTGTTTATCATAGAATTATTGTTGAGTAAATTATGGAAAACATCTGAAATATTCAGAGTAGGAAATGAGGAAGTGAAATTGGGGTCATTTTGTAAGAAGAAACACTATTATGATGGACTTTAGGATGACTGTCCAACATTTGAAAGTCTTCCCTGTGTTTAGGAATTTCCCTCCTTTCAGTATTGTTGGGATGCAGACATTACTATCCAATGTAAAAGCTAAAATAAAATCCAGATACCCTCAAAACCAGGGCTTGGACGTGAGATCCAGGCCTTGAAACTCCACTGCACCTACCCAGACTCAGAACTATCAATAGACATTATTTATACAAGAAACTGAAGAACGAAGAGAATCTATTCGGGCAGTTGGTGGCATCCATAGTGAGTTTATATAGGAATGGCTGTTATCAGTGATGTTTCACAAAGGTCTGGCTCTAGCACCATGTCAGCTATGCTGGAAGCTATGTCATCTCATGTTCAGATTCACCAGCAGTCATGCACTTCTCATAAGACTTTTTGGACATAGTTCTGGTTTTACACACTTCTTAGTTGCAATGAGAGGCACAAGAGAGCTGGAGATGTTTTCTGTTTCTTCCAACTAAAAAGTGATTTATGCATTTAAGCAGCCATTAATGATCATGCTTTATAAAACATGATTTATAAAACATTTTATTATATAATAAACATATTTGTAATATATGGTTAATTAAAGTGAAAGGTTACAAAATAGAATAATCTATAACCTTGATTTTGTCAACTATAATAAATATATAACTTACACTGTGCGCATGCATAAATCCATTGGAAAAGAATAAAGAATGAAATGTGCCAAATTAGTTTTATATTAATTTTTCAAATATTGTATTTACAGGTAAAATTATATTACTTTTCAAATAGTATTTGTGCATACATGTATTATATCTGGAAAATATTTTTTAAATGTGATATTTTAACATTATTAAAGTAATAAACTCATGATCATGGAAAGGACAGGTTTTCATAATATTTTTCAGAGAGCAAAATTTCTTTTTGGTGACTGCTACTTCCATTTTATTTTCCTTTTTATCTATTTATTTTTCTTCCTTCAACCCTTCATTGTTCTCTCACCAATTTATTCTTCTGTCTTTTCTCTCTGGTAGACACATTAATAAAATCATTTATTTCAAAATGATAAGGTCTGGAGTTCCTATTGTGGCTCAGTGGGTTAAGAACCTGACATAGCATCTGTGAGGATGCAGATTTGATCCCTGGCCTTGCTCGGTGGGTTAAAGATCCTGCATTGCCACAAGCTGTGGTGTGGGTTGAAAATAAGGCTCAGATGCTGTGTTGATAAATCTGTGGTATAGGCCAGCAGCTGCAGCTCCAATTTAAACCCTAGTCCTGGAAATTTCATATGCTGCAGGTGTGGCCCTAAAAAGAAAAGAATAAAATTATAAGGCCTTAATTTCTTACATCCTGTAAAGATATATTCTTTCTAAAAGAGATATAAAGATAATGCTATATACACACACACACATCAGTTACAAAGTCTTAAGGAGGAGGAACAAAAACATATTTTGTATAAGGTGATCTCTTCAGATGAAGTAAAATTGTAGAATAAACAATTTCTTGCATTAAATTTCCAAGTCCCATCCTGATTTCAAAACAAGCAAACAAAATGCAGAACCAAACAAGACCCCTTCTATCTGGATTTCTTAAAAGCTGCTTTAACCGTGTACTTGGCTTCATCTGCCCGCTTACCCAAGCTGAAGCCCACAATCTGACAACTCATTGGCCTTCTTACTGGCACCCTAAACTCGTATATTTGCTCTTGTCTTGACCTCTCTCATCCCTACCAATGAGTAACCTCTATTTTCCTTTTCTCCCTCTCATCTAAAAGTATCTAGGGAATGAGATATTGTAACATGTAATTGAACCCTATAAAGGCATGCTAATCTCAGCTGATTCCTCATGCTTTCTGGAAATCTCTCCATACTCCACTTGCTGATTTTCAACTCAGTTGCTTAAAACAGCTTTTCCTTATCTTTTCCTTTTCCTTATTTTGTATTTACTACCTCCCACTGCCCCTCCCTTTTTAAAGAGCCAATTTTCTCATGTCATTCTCTTTGACTTCTATTTAGGCCACATTACTAAGGATTCCCTTTTTTCTTGCAGTCTCTTTTCTCCTTATTTCCCAAAATAATGCCCTATTCTAATGTTCTCTCTCTGACTGTGTTAACTTGAAATCCTCTAGTTGTATGATCTTAATATTGCTGCATGTTTCATCAGACCTATCCTTGCTTCTTCTTCCTTTCCAGATTGTGTCCATTGCTGACCTCATCTTTAATGCAAGATCCATATAATTTGATTCTAAATCTTCATTGCCAGCACTGCTCTTTGGCGGTGGGGGGGGGGGGGGGCGGGAAGAGGGAAATCCTGTTGTAGAAATACTTTCTATCTTCACATTTTTTGTGATCAAGTCAAAATTAATCTTTACCTCCAAAGCATCTCTTCTTTTACTTCTGATTTCCTCATTTCTGAAGTGCAAAAATTGATCTTCTTGAAAGCAAGATTATTTCTAACATCTCCATCCCCATCTATCTCTTCCATTCAATCAGTCACATATTTTGTGAATCATGCTTTCTTACCTTCTCTAATTTAGGCCCTCATTACCTCTTTCCTACATGTCTCTTTCAAGACAAGTTGTACCTCTTGCTCCTACCTTTCTATATTCTAAATTGCCCTGAATATGACTTCTAGATATTTGTGAAGTATAGCTCTGATATTAACACTCTTTGTCTCAAAAAAACTTTCACATTCTCACAGTTGCACACAGCCCTGAATGATATCACCCCAACATATTTTTCAAAACTAATTTCTCCCTCTGCACATACTCTGTCCCTGAATAGTCAAACTCTTCCCGCAAATTGTGAAAGTAGAGTTAGCCAGGCAGGAAAAGTGAGGTGCGGAGGATTCCAGGCAGAATTAGGGCATGTGGCCAATGAGCGGGACCACGGTGAATAAGGAGGATGAGAAACAAGAGGAGGCAGCAAAGTCTATGGAGCCTTGCAGGTATGCTAGGGGTTTTGTTTTACTTGTTTTTGGGTTTTTCAGGGGGGTAAGTTGGGGAAGAGATGTATGGGCATTCCAAGTGTGACAGAAATCAACTGAAGATTTTAATCTAGGGTATAAATGGTTCCCAATGAGATTTTTAAAAATCACCCTGCACACTCTGGGGAGATTGTTTTCTCTAGCATGGCTCATTTGATCTTACCATTCACATGTAAGCTCTCTCTAATACTAGAAGCACTTTATTTCTCTCTGAACACATATCACATTCCATTTTATAACATGACTGTTTGGATATACATCTTATCTCCTCTACAGTTACTTGCTCCCAGCATGCATAGACTGTGCTTTGTTTCTCCTTGAAATCACACAGAACTTCAGAAAACTTGTTTCAGAAATTAGTGGGTAATGGATTAATGGTCTTACTTTCTAACAGAATCCTCCAGGTTCGCAGAGGAATAGCATCTCCATTCACAGTGGATGACGAAATCGTATAAATGATGTTGACAATTGATGAAAATCCTAGTCTTTATTCATTGAGATTCTTCATCGCCTTACCTTTGTATGGAAGGAGCAAACCTTAGTAATTATCTGTACCCTGCTCCCTCTATCTTTGAAACAGCAATGAATCCCATCAGGTTCTTCGCAAGGGTATTATGAACATCACCCAACTAATAATTATTAAGTACTTTAAGTTTTCCAAAGAAAAATATCAGCTTCTCTCCTAGTATTTGCTTTGATGAAAAAAAAATTAAATCTGAAAGAAAACTTATTATTTTCTATCAAGTAGCCAGTCAGAAAAACTGTTACCAGACCTACCAGTTGACAAAAATGGGAGCATTTCAGATGGTTCCAGGCAGAAGAAGAGCGATAGATATAACTTTCCTGAATGCTGATTGGTTGCTGAGCAGATCATGATTTATGGCACGTTTTAAATTATGCTTCTAGATGAAGTGGTTTATGAAGGGGGAAATGAGATTGTTCTTTAATATCCTGAAGTATCTGAAAACCTATGCAACTTTCATTGATCTGCTCTCTGCTGGATAATACTGCTATTTAAAATCGATGACATATTTACTTCTCTCAGAATGCCTCTATGGTTGTAAACCATGCCTCTTCATTGTTTGTTGAGAAATAAATTTCTTATTCATTTTCCCATTAAACTAGAGTTTCCATAGACTTTAGGGGTGCCACAGGTTTGTCAATATTCACTATATATTTTCATCCTCCTCCCCATTCCACTTTTATTGCATAATTACTGTGATAACTTGTGGATCTAGAGTTTTCTAAGACTGTAGTCTTCAGTAGTCTCTGAAAAAAAAAAAAAAACAAACTGCTGAACTCCGTGCATTGCTCATCACCCAAATCCCAGCAGAATCCTTCCTAATAGTTCTTTAATAAAGAGAAACAAAACATTAGCTTGAGATTTTAATGTTGTTTTCTTTGGTGGGGGATGGAGGGAGTATAGATTTTTTTTTTTAATGGCAAGATGCAGGAGAGGATGTGTCCAGAGAACAATCAATTCCCTGTGTTTGACTCAGATCAAACTTTAAAGCAACTTATTTCATTACATTATTTATTTATTTTTTTAATTTTTTTTCATTTTTTTATTACTCAAATGAATTTATCACATCTGTAGTTGTATAATGATCATAACAATCTGATTTCACAGGATTTCCATCCCACAGCCCAAGTACATCCCCCCACCCCACAAACTGTCTCCTCTGGAGACCATAAGTTTTTCAATGTCTGTGAGTCAGCATCTGTTCTGCAAGGAAGTTCTTCCCTCTGTCCTTTTTTCAGATTCCACATGTCAGTGAAACCATTTGATGTTGGTGTCTCATTGTATGGCTGACTTCACTTAGCATGATAGTTTCTAGGTCCATCCATGTTGCTAAAAATGCTGGTATTTCATTCTTTTTAATGGCTGAGTAATATTCCATTGTGTATTTGTACCACATCTTCTGGATCCACTCCTTTGTCAATGGACATTTAGGTCATTTCAATGTCTTGGCTGTTGTAAATAGTGCTGCAATGAACATTGGAGTACATGTGTCTTTTTGAGTCATGGCTTTCTCTGGATAGATGCCCAGGAGTGGGATTGCTGGATCAAATGGTAGTTCTATGTTTAGTTTTCTGAGGAATCTCCATACTGCTTTCCACAGTGGTTGCACCAATTTTACAATCCCACCCACAGTGTACTAGGGTTCCTTTTTCTCCACACCCTCTCCAGCACTTATTGTTTGTAGACTTTTGGATGATGGCCATTCTGGCCAGTGTAAGGTGGTACCTCATTGTGGTTTTGATTTCCATTTCTCTAGTAATGAGTGATGTTGAACATCTTTTCATGTGTTTCTTGGCCACCTGTGTGTCTTCTTTGGAGAATTGTCTGTTTAGATCTTCTGCCCATTTTTGGATGGGGTTGTTTGTTTTTTTGGTATGGAGCTTCAGAAGTTGTTTATAAATTTTGGAGATTAATCCCTTGTCAGTCGATTCATTTGCAAAGATTTTCTCCCATTCTGTGGGTTGTCTTTTCATTTTGTTTAGGGTTTCCTTTGCTGTGCAGAAACTTTGAAGTTTGATTAGGTCCCATTTGTTTATTTTTCTTTTTATTGTGAATACTCTTATAGGTGTATCTGAGAAGATGTTGCTGTCATTTATGTCAGAGAGTGTTTGGCCTATGTTTTCCTCTAGGAGTTTGATAGTGTCTGGTCTTATATCTAGGTCTTTAATCCATTTCGAGTTTATTTTTGTGTCTGGTGTTAGGGAGTGTTCTAATTTCATTCTTTTCCATGCGGCTGTCCAGTTTCCCCAGCACCACTTATTGAACAAGCTGTCCTTTCTCCATTGTATAGTCTTGCCTCCTTTGTCATAGATGAGCTGGCTGTAAGTGCATGGGTTTAATTCTGGGCTTTCTATCCTGTTCCACTGATCTATATTTCTGTCTTTGTGCCAGTACCATGCAGTTTTGACAACTGTTGCTTTGTAGTATAGTCTGAAGTCTGGGAGCCTGATTCCTCCAGCTCCATTTTTCTTTTTCAGGATGTCTTTGGCTATTCTGGGTCTTTTGTACTTCCAAACAAACTTTAAAATATTTTGTTCAAGTTCTGTGAAAAATGTCCTTGGTGATTGGATAGGGATTGCATTGAATCTGTAGATTGCTTTAGGTAGTATAGTCATTTTGATAATATTAACTCTTCCAATCCACCAGCATGGTATATCTTTCCATCTCTTTGTGTCATCTTTGATTTCTTTCATCAGTGGCTTGTAGTTTTCAGATTACAGGTCTTTTGTTTCTTTAGGTAGGTTTATTCCTAGATATTTTATTCTTTTGGATGTGATGGCAAACGGGATTGCTTCTCTAATTTCCTTTTCTGCCTTTTCATTGTTAGTATATAGAAACGCTATCGATTTCTGTGTATTGATTTTGTATCCTGCAACTTTGCCAAATTCGTGGGTAAGCTCTGACAGTTTTCTGGTAGAGTCTTTAGGATTCTCTAGGTATAGTATCATGTCATCTGCAAATAGCGATAGATTTACTTCTTCCTTTCCGATTTGGATTCCTTTTATTTCTTTTACTTCTCTGATTGCTGTGGCTAGGACTTCCAGAACTATGTTGAAGAGTAGTGGCGGGAGCTGACATCCTTGTCTTGTTCCTGATATTAGCAGGAATTCTGTCAGCTTTTCACCATTGAGAATGATGTTCGCTGTGGGTTTGTCGTGTATGGCTTTTATCATGTTGAGGTAGGTTCCCGTTATGCCCACTTTCTAAAGGGTTTTTATCAGAATATTTCATTATTTTAAAAACAGTTTTTAGGAGTTCCCGTCGTGGCGCAGTGGTTAACGAATCCGACTAGGAACCATGAGGTTGTGGGTTCGGTCCCTGCCCTTGCTCAGTGGGTTGATGATCCGGCGTTGCCGTGAGCTGTGGTGTAGGTTGCAGACGCAGCTTGGATCCCACGTTGCTGTGGCTCTGGCGTAGGCTGGTGGCTATGGCTCCATTTGACCCCTAGCCGGGGAATCTCCATATGCCGCGGGAGTGGCCCAAGAAATAGCAAAAAGACAAAAAAAAAATAATAAAATTTAAAAAATAAATAAAAACAGTTTTTAGAGGGAGAAAACCTGCTCAAGAATGCAGCCTGGCCAAAGAGTCCATGATTTATGGGGCAAGAACAACCAGGGGGTATTTGCCAATTCACCAGTGCCAAGTCCTCGAAGTGAGTTTGCTGCCTGTGACAGCTGGTGTTCTCTATTGGAAGGCTGGGTCTATATACATCTGTGATTTGCATATTTATGTACCTAGGCTGCTGTATGAGGTCTGCTTTTCACAGCAGTGTGTGTAAGCTGTGCAACCTTGCTGCTTGAGTGCCTCTGGGCATGAGATGGTAGGATTGGTTTGGGTAAAATTAGAATTTTAGAGTTTCGTGTTTTGCAGTTTAGCCAGTAATACCACATTTTTGTTCATCTCCCTCTTCATCAACTTCAGTAATATTTTTTGAAGTATCTCTCTGCATGGGCTACCATTTGAGGCAGAGACATTACATGTTCTCTAGGAGAGTACAAGCTCAGACATTAAGGCATCATACACAGATAGAAAGGAAGACATTAAAGGAGTATATTTAGTCCAGTCAAAGCCTAAAGAGAGACCTGTGGGATTTGTAAATTAAAGGGAGTTATTGATGCTTTTCCCTAAGTTGGTGAGGACTTAAGAAGATGAGCATTGCTCTACTAAGGCAGATACAAACTCAGCTAAGCCTTCTCTTTCTAAATAGTAATATCATAGGGTTTCTGGAATAGGTGTTATTTCCATAGTTGTTTGGATGATCAGATGTAAAATGGGAGGGAGGGAGGGTTTTGGAGGAAAAAAAATACAAAATCATGAAAGAAATAGGAGTTGGATAAAGCAGACCATGAATATGTGGAAATGAAGTGATCTTAGGAACAAAGAGAATGGTGGACAATTAGGAGGTATACTAGGGTAAAGATGTCATATAAAGAATTGTAAAGGTAGTTGAAGAGAATTTTAGATTTAATTCACTGTGAGATCGAAAGTTTATTAAGGTCAAAAGGTGTTAGTTTGGTAAAAATGATGGGTGGGATCCTCAGTCATAGAAAAGATAATCTGAAATGGAATGTTTTGGAATGCAGTTTCTGGAAAATATTATGTCATGAAGAAGGTTTGTTGACTACAGTTCTAATGGATGAAGAAAACGAAGCAATTTTTTAACAGATGAAGACTGTATCTCTAGCAGAAATATTCAAATTTTTTTGGAAAAACAGTAAAGAGTTTAAAGGTGAACCCAAGGTTTCTTCTAAGCATATTTGCACTAGAGTGGCATTGAGTGTTGGGATAATTCAATGGCTCCCATTTTAAAGAACGTGCTAGCTGTACCAGGCACTTACATTCACTATCTATAACCTTCATACAAACCCTTTAAGTGATTATCAGCCCTATTACAAGTAAGATAATGGAGACAGAAAAGATCAAATAACTCACCTAGTTTACACAACTAATATGTGATAGTGCCATCATTCAAACTCGAGTCTGTCTGATTCTAGAAGTCATTTTTGTTTATTTGTTAGCTTGTTTTCCTAACATGTTGCTTCCTTGGACAGAGAGGAGAGATATAACGAAAAGAGTAAATAGTTTTCTTGGGAGTATTTAATTTGAGTTGGCAGGAAAATGGCCATCTGGAGATGTTGCTTAGACAAAATCCTTGCTAGGTTTTTTTCTCTGCATACCTGTATAATGTGTGGAGTTAGGTAATACAGTCTGTATTTGAGAAATAGAGTACATAAATGACTTTATTATGATAGGAAAACTAGTTCATTGAAACAGTTCTGAAAGTAAGGGTAATCCCCATGGCTGAATTTATTCCAAATATCACCTACTAATACAAAAGAGGGTATTGGAACAGCATTTTGATTTCAGAGACCGTTATAGAAAATACAAGTATCACAAATATTGACCAAACATAGGAAACAAAACCGAATACATGGTCAGTTAACTCTCTTGAGGTATCGCTATCTCATGAAATAATAAATATGATAAATCCTATATAAGTTGAATTGTTTTTTAATAATCACTGTTTCTTTTCTCATTTGGCTTGGCATGGACATAATTTGGACCCATTTTCAGCATACTGGTCGTATAGTCCTAGTGAACAGCTGGTCACAGAATCCTTTGCTAGCTCAGTCATAAACTCCAAACTGATTGTTATTCACCTGTCTACAGGAGACATTTCTTTTATTTCTTTTTTTTTTCCTAAAATGACGAAGTGCTGCTCCTGAATTCTGTTCTTACACATAAGAAAAATGTCTAGCTGAAAAAACAGCTTATGCATGGCAAATTTTTAAATATTTTTTTATTATTATCTTGAACCTGACATTTAGAAGACACACCTGATCAAATCCCAAACTTAGCTGTAAAGATTTAGTCCATAGTGGCTTAAGAACATAGGTTTTAAGGTCAGAATGTATAAGTGATGTTCCAGTTTGACTCATTAACTAGCCATGTGATTTGGTGAAAAATTATGTTATCTTTTGTGATTGAGTTTCATTTTCAGTAAAAAGAGAATGTAAGATTAGCACTCTTATAGTTGTGAGTATATATGTGTGAGTGCATATGTAGATTTGAAAAAATTGTAACTTAGGTCTTTACTGAATTACTTGACATGTAATAGATGCTCAATTACTATTAGGCATTTTTAAAATTTTATCTATTTTAAAAACATGTTAGCCTCATCTGGGCTATTTATTGCTTTTTCATTTAAGGAAAATGTCTCAAATCCTCATCAGCCTGGATCATTGGGAGAAAAGAGTACAGATTTATTTTCTAAGTTTCTGCAAGTTTTTATATTTATCTTGTTTAGGAAATGCCAAGTGCTTACAGCAGTGAAGAGCAAAAGATTATCCCTCTAGGAATTATTAATGAAGCTTGTTTTACCAAACTATTTATTCATTAGAACCCTCTTCTTCTGAGAACGAACCCTAAAAAGGAAGAAAATATGATTATAACCCATTTACTCCTCTACATCAGCGCTCATTTATTGTGTTTACCTAGAACTTGGACAAATAAATAACAAAAACAAGGCAAATAGAAAATTAAAGGATATTTCAAAGCATGGTGGAGGTCAAATACTTGGAGGGAAGGAGGATTAGAAACATAATGCTTTTGATAGGATGTCATGCCTTGTGAAGAAAAAACTATTCTTTTGTTGTTGTTGTTGTTGCTGCTGCTGTAATAGACACCTCCTGGAAGGTTTATATTAACTAATCTTTATTTGATATTTTCATAAACTACATTACTTGAAATATTTTATTTCCTAACTGATCTTTTATTTTGAACTCGTGATTTTGATGTAATTTTTTTCTTTCATTAGAGCAGGATACTCAACTATTCTGTTCATTTTTCCTATAGGATTGAAGAGTCAATCCCTTGAAATATGACATGAATTGAATTGCCTTCTAATAATGAGAACAATCTCTTTTTCCCTTAAAAGGAATAATTTAGGCTAAATCTTGTGTGTTTTGTCTCTTCAGTGTGTATCATCAGCTTAAATGGTTAAAAAAAAGTTGTGTGTAATTATTAGAAGGATTATTAGAAACTGTACAGCAGTTTTACTTGTAAAATGCTTGATAGGGTTTGTCAGATTCAAAGATCAGAACACCATAAACAGATACCCAGATTTAGTTAGACAGATTTACTCTGATTTCAAGGTAATTATTTGTATGCACACACACACACACACACTCTCTCTCTCTCACACACACACACACAAACACACACAAGAAGTGATAATAACAAAATTAATTTACTAACAATATAAAAGTTGTTTATAAATTCAAATAATGTTTATCTTTTAAAATAGTCCACTCTATTTGAATGGCATACTCATCTTCAAATATTGTATCTTTTCACTCTTTTGGATAATTTTTTACCAATAAATTTATGAAGAGTAAGGAAATAATTTTTGCTTTATGAATGTATATTTTGCCTCATTTCTTTACTTAACATAGTATTACCCAGCTCAATTATATACTCTCATTATTGATACTGGGATTTAGTCTTGGTGAAAAAAATATGTGTTGCCTTAGTACCAAAGTACTACCATCTTAGGGGTTACCTTCCAAAAATAATTTATAGAAATAATTTAAATAATAATTATATTATTGAAACAAGAACATATTTTCCAAAATAAATGTTTTGATAGGCTCATAGATAACTATGCTATGTTATATTTAATTAAAAAATGAAGGTTCTGGACTTTCTGCTTGTGGCACAGTGGGTTAAGAATCTGACTGTGGTGGCTCAGGTCACTGCAGAGGCATGGATTTGATTCCTGGCTCAGCACACACAGCAGGTTAATGGATCTAGGATTGTCTCAGCTATAGCACAGATCACAGTTGTGGCTTCAATTCAATCCCTGGCCCAGTAACTTCCGTATGCCATGAATGCCCCCATTAAAAAAAAAAAAAATTCTGTTGGCATAATGTAAACATACTAGGTAAGTCTGTGTAAACTTACACATAACAAACACAAATTATATCCATGTACTATGAAATAATTTAAATTCCATTTTATGATCTCTGTATTTTAAAAATCAAATGATATTTATGATCTTCTACCATTCCTATTCAATTAGATAAGAGAAGTGAAAATAGTGGCTGTTAATAAAGTTATAAAACCACATAACATTAAATGCCCTGTCTCCCTCCTTGGGCTAAATAGGAAAATGATAGAAATGTATTCTTTGACAATTTTCCACAAATGGCACAAAGCTAAACATATATATTTAACATGGAGTTTTTCAAGTTCATCTAAGGTATTCATCAGAAAAGGATATATGGAGAGTCGTAACTAACAGGGTAATCTCCAGATGCCAAAAATTAAGGGAAAACACAGAAGTTAAAAATATAAGTCTACAGTAGTAGCAGAACTGGTTAAGTGCCAAGATTTTAATATCAGCATAGGATCTAGAACTAGTAAGACGAGAGACCCTCTGCAGAGTGAAACTGCTGAAACTGGTCTCCATGCTTTAAGCTAGAAGTCAGGAAAAACCTATCACTATGATAACTGTCTGGAGTCATTCCATTTCCCTTTCTAAGGACCCAGAATAGAACTAGTAGTTCTAGTAACATCTGGATCTGAGACTAGAAATATATCAATACTTAGCTCTTCCTTTCAAATTCAGAAATATTTTAAAAATGAATAAATGTTGGTCTCAGGATTACCACATTTTGACACTATTCACTCAGGTGTATATAACAAAAAATTCAAGAGCAGTGGTTATCATATATCTCTAGCAAAAACAATCATAAGACTACCACATGGGGGATATCTTCAAACTAGGCTTCTTTCAGGTGATAATTTCCATTGAAAATAAGTTCAAATATTTAAAATGTATAAAGCTCATGAGATAATTTGATGTCATTAAAATATATTGTGGAAGTCCAATATATAGGCAGATTATACTTCAGATAGTGCTGATTTTAGGACAAACTAAAAAGGATTTTAAACTAGTATGAGTAAATTTTCAAACAAGTTATCCATTAGGCAAGAACCGGATATCATGAGAAAAGACTAGGTACATTAAAAACAAAACAAACAAAAAACCTTCCGTGAAAGAATTAAGTTCTAGGCTAGACACAGCAGAAGGAGTGTTAAGTAATTGGAAGACAGAGTCAAAAAATCATGAAGGATGAATACCAGGCTGGTGACATGGAACATCTGAAAAATAAAATGTTATGAGACATGGAACATTGAATAAACTGCATAATGCATCTCAAAGGAGTTTCAGGAAAGAATAGAAGAAATTAAGATATTAGTTAAATACGGTCTGAAAAAGTTTTTTGAAACTTAAAATATAAATCATAAATAATCTTATTCAGGTAAAAATACCAATAGAAAAGTTTACAAATTCAGACACACTGTGATACAACTTAAACACATGGGAGACAAAGGAAAAGTAATCTTAAAATACATAGTAAGAGCACATTGCCTACAAAGGAAAAACAGTAAGGTTGATTAAAGACCTTTAGGAGCAGCAGATTCCAGGAAATAAAGGAATAATTATTTTAAATGATTGAGGAAAAAATAACTGTCAGCTACCTAGAAATAAATTCAGTAAAAGTATTATTCAAGATTGACAGCAAAATAAAAATTATCTCAAACCAGTAAAGACTGCAAGGATATAACACTCACACACCTCAATGATACATCTTCTGGGTGGGAAATGTTTTTCAATAAAAGTTAAACCTAGAAGGAAGTAGTAAAATACAAATAATAGTGATCACAGTTATTAGCGAACATTTCAGTAACTATAAATAAGCATTGAATTAAAACTGGTGGATGATTTGGGAATTAAAAGTAAGAGAGAACTATTAAATACAATGATACCAAGGAACATAAAAGAATGAGATCTTAATTAAAGCAACATAAATAAGTTCCTTGACTTGTTTGGAAAGATTCATTGCAGGCTTTATATCACACACCAGTCAACTATACATGCATACTTTAGAGTATTGCAGGTTCAGTCCCAGAGCACTACATTGAAGTGAGTATCTCAATAAAACAAGTCACACAATTTTTTTTTGGTTTCCCATTGCATAAAAAGTTATTTACAATATATTCTATTCTATTTTCTGCAGTAATATTATGTCTAAAAAAAATGGGCATACCTTAATTACAGAATGCCTTACTGAAAAATACTAACCATCATCTGAGCTTTCAATGAGCCTTCAATGAGTAATTTTTTTTGCAATAGAAACATCAAAGATCACTGATCACAGATCATCATAACAAACGCAATAATAAGGGAAAACTTTGAGGTGTTGCAAGAATTATCAAAATGTGACACAAACACAAAAAGAGAGCAAATGCTGGGAAAATAGTGTCAATAGATTTGGCAGAGTTACTACAAACCTTCAATCTATAAGAAAATCTAATAAAAGAGAAATGCACTATGGTAAGCCTATAGTCTACCCCTGAGGAAGGAGCAGCAGCAAAAATTCGGGAGCATTCTGTGTCTGAGGAAGAAACCAACCAAACAAACAAAACTGTTGTGTACTTTGTGCCTCACTCTAAGTGTGAATCAATGGTCATCTTCAATAAAGGCAAGGACAGAAGGGCTGAAATCTGCCCCCGAATACCAATGATAAAGAATACAAATCCTTCCTGAGCATAGACAGAGCAAGCCGCCTGAAAAAATACCTCTTGCACTCCAGATCTTACATTAAGACCAAGACAGGTCGATTTATCATTGGGAGAATTTATCCTTGGTGATGTACTATAGATATCTAAAAAAACAAAGCCCAAGTTCAGAGCAGTTATAGGCTAGATACCTAATGCTCAACATTATCAGCCCAGAAGTAAAAGAGATGGGTCTTTGTTTTAAGTGCAAACACATTATTTATCTCATTCTCTACTCCATTATGGACAATTTTTGGCTTGTGATAAAATATTATGGGGCAATGTTAGCACAAAAATAGAATTCACCATTAAGACATAATATAGTCAATAGAAGCAAACCCAGAGATGACCCAAATATTAGAAAAATCAAAAGACAATGCTTGGATACTTACATTAAAAAAATTAATGGAGGAGTTCCCCTTGTGGCACAGTGTTAACGAATCCAACTAGGAACCATGAGGTTGCAGGTTCAATCCCTGGCCTTGCTCAGTGGGTTAAGGATCCAGCATTGCCGTAAGCTGTGGTGTAGGTTGCAGATGCAGCTCGGATCCCACGTTGCTGTGGCTCTGGCATGGGCCAGTGGCTACAGCTCCGATTCGCCCCCTAGCCTGGGAACCTCCATATGCTGCAGGAGCTGCCCAAGAAATGGCAAAAAAAGACAAAAAAAAATCAGTGGAAAAGATCAGCAACATGCATGAATCAATGAAGAACTGTGAGAGATGGAACTTATAAAAAAGACCCAAAGAGAAATATTGGACATGAAAAACATCAACATAAAGAATTAATTTGATGACCTTATTAGCATACTGGACACAAGAGAGAAAAGAATCAGTAAACATTAGGATAGATCATGGGAATTATCCAAAATAAATGCAAAGAAAATAAAGATTTGAAAAACATGTAACAAAGCCTTCTAATCTGTGTGAAACCATAAAATGGTAAAATTCCATATGAAAAAGAGAATAAGAAGAAATATTTGAAGTGATAATGGCCAAGAATTTTCTCAAATTAATGAAATACACAAATCTCAGATCCAAGAAATCTATAATTTTTTTAGAGATCAAATTAAATAGATAAATGATATGTGGATAGATGTAGATATATGCACATACATATATATGTGTATATGATTTGTACAATGTCTTATATATTATATGCACTTAATAAGTTAACTATTAATATTACCAGTATTGCTCTTATTATTATTTCATTGCCTCTAAAAAGGAAAAGTAGTAAAACAATGTTTTTCCTGTATCTTGGGCATTGGAGAATAAATGGGACTGTATTTATGTCATCTGGAATTTAGGAAAGGACATCATAAAAATATCAATAGTATGTTTTATCCTAACAAATCCCTTATCTCAGTATTTCTTGCTTTTATATTTTTAATTCTAGCATAGTTCTGTGGTTCCCACACCACTCTTTTGTTATTGTTCACTGAGAAATCTTTTATTTATTAATTCATTGGGTGCTAATCACATGCAAAGCATATTGGAAGTTTCTATGCAAATTTCATCAAGGAGAACAGTAGTCACATTAAAATAATGAAGCTGATTCTATCCCATTGCCTTATTTTACTTCTTTTCTTTTTTAATTTTATAAATAGTTCATGAATGTATGAGATTTCAAACAATGTAGATAAATCAGAAGGTCCCTTGACCACAATTTCCAGTCCCAGTTTTCCCCTCAGAAGAAACAACCATCATCCATTTGGGGTTACTGTTCTTATGTCGTATAGTCATATCATTTGTTGAAGAACAAATAAAACAGGTTATGAAAATAGAAATAATATTCTTGAGTTCTTTCTACTATATGTACTTCCTAAAAATTAGTAAAGATGAATACATTCAATAAACATTTGTTTAATATGTTCTATACACCTTCTAAGTAGAGCAATGTATATAAATGATCAAGAAAAAAACACAGCTCTCTCCCAATGGAACTTAGATTCCAGAAAAGGAGACAGCCAATAAGTAACATAAACTAGGAAAATGCACAGCATGTCTGATGGGGAGAGTGCTGCAGAGAAAAAGGAGAAAAGGGAATAGGTAGTGTCAGAGGTGTGCGGGGCAGTGCTTGCAATTTTCTGTAGTGTGAAAAGAAGTTCTTCTGCTAAGGTGACACTTGAGCAAAGGCCTGAAGGCATTGAGGGAATATGGATGTACTCACCACCATCCACTGACTCTGCACACAGGTCAGGCTGTATCATACAGGCACCATGCCCACACATGGAGGAAAATTAAGGCTTGTTCATGGAAGTCTGCTCCCTCAAACCCCTGAGGAAAGGGGGTGTATCATAGTTACTTACATAATTTTCATTTTAAATTATATTCTATTGAGTAATTTATGCACAGTTCTCTTAACTATGTGATATGCTAGAAGCAGCTTGGACTTTGGAGCAAATAAACCTGGATTCAAATCCTAATTCTGCTAAGTACATACTTAATATAGGAGCATTTCCTTTTACTCATTTTCAGAAAAGAATTATTAATATTAAAAAGTTCTTTAGAGGAGTTCCTTGGTAGCTTATCAGGTTTAGGATCTGGCATTGTCAATTCAGTGCCTTGGGTCACTACTGTGGTGCAATTTCAGTCTCTGATCTTGAAATTTCTGTGTGCTGCAGGCACTGCCCCCCTCCCCAAATAAAACCAAAACAAAACAAAGCAAAAAGTTCTTATGAGAATATACATACTCAGTATTACTATAAGGCATCCAGGCCTAGTCTCTGATTCTATTCTCTGATTCTATTCTCAATAGTTATATTTCCTTTGCAAGTTGGAACTGAATAGTCTCATGTCTCTAATGTATTCCTATCTAATGGAAAGTAAATTTCTACATTTTCTTTTTCTTTTTTGGCCATGCTTGTAGCATGTGGAAGTTCCCAAGCCAGGGATTGAACCTGTGCCACAGCAGTGACCCAAGCTGTTGCAGTGACAATGTGAGATCCTTAACCCACTTGAAAATAAATTTCTAAATGTTTTAAATTTATTATTTTTTATTTTTTATTGTGGGATTTTATTTGAGTATTTCTCATACCCTAGTACCTTGGATAGTAAACGTATTAAAATTTAGTTAATCAAGGAGTTCCCTGGTGGCCTAGAGGCAAAGGATCTGGTTTTGCCACTACAGTGGTGCAGGTTTGATCCCTAGGTTGGGAACTTTCACATGCTGCAGCCACAGCCAAAAAAAAAAAAAAAGTTAATTGAATGAATTTTTTTTTTAATCCCTACTTTTGTAGAGATCCCTCCTCTCAGATTTTGAAACTACTTTTCATTAGTGCTCAATTTTTCTTAGCTTATAACTTCACTGAGTATTTACATCCCCTCTTTTAAGGAAGATTTGATGTACTTGTGCGTTTTTCCAACTTTGTACTTTGATTTGAGGGGAAGGAAAAGAAAAAAATTCACAAGCAGTTTTATTTTGCTACTTTCACAACACTGCTAGTTAAGTATTGCTGAAAAGATTTAGGCAAGAGAGAAGGAGAAAGGGGGAAGGAGAGGAAGTGACGAAAGCAGAGGGGAAAGAAGGGAGAAAAGAAAAGAGAGGAGAGAGGCAGAGAAAAACCCAAAGAAAGCCTTTGCATTTTCCCAGTTCTCCATAGCAAGTAACTGTTGGCAGCATTTTTTTTTTTGCCTGGAGGCATTGCTATGTAACATAAATTACAGAATGGCTGTGCTCAGCCAGGGATATTAGGTTGGGGGGACTGCTCAGGAACAACCTCCAGTGGGGCTGCAGGCTCAGTTGGATCAGTAAGGGCTCCCTATTACCTACCCCTCCTAGTGATTCACATGAGCACTCACTGCCAGGGAAAGGGCCTTTCATCACAGAGGGTCGGGTGGGTTTTCATCATCCAAAGTTGAGAAGCAGCCAAGTCAGCTAATGGAAATCCAGACACCTAATTAAAAGACCTCATTTAGGTCTGTTTGGTTACTTGAGTGTACAAGAACTTTAGGTTATCACAGCTGAGATTTGAATGAAAATTCCTATGTTAGAAAGGAAATTTCTATGTTAGAAGCACTTTTACTCTGCCTTGTTAAAAGAAAAAGACTCAGCCCATTGACTCCTCTGGTAGAGCTATGCTGTGCCTTTCCCCAGCTGAACTCTGATGCTCAATGTAGGAAATGCTGGAGGAAAAGGGGAGATAGCTCAGAAAAGTAGAACAAGGTAGTAATTACTTCATCTTCAGAATGCAAAGGAGCTAGACATCTTCTCCTACAACTTTTCCACTTTAGTAAACAAACTTCCAAGGAATATCCAAAGTAAACAAAGTTGAAGGAAAGTTATCTTCCCCCCATTGCATTTTTCTTGATTTTTGTCCCTTCGCAAACATGAGTGGCTGGAGAGAGTTGGGTGAGACAAAATGTGCGTACTTCTTCAGATGCCTTATCCCTGCAGGATACTAATAAATATACTTTAGTAAAAATAATTCACCTCTTTATCTGACCAAAAAAGTAAAGTAATACTGTAGGGTGAAACCTAAACCAGTTGAAACTTCAGCTAACCAGGTTCTAATGGTGCTATGCTCTTGTTTGGACACAGAAAATATAATCTCTGGACATTAACCATTGCAGCTGTGTTTATGTTTAAACTCGTGTCTGTTCTTAACTAGATTACATATATATATATATATATATATGTCAGTCATCTGCCATGGTGTCTAGGCCAGAGTAGACCTAGAGCCAATGCTTACCGGTAATGCTAGAAATAAACAAATTTAAAAAACCCTTTTACTAGTTTGTGAACACTCTTCATCTATGTTTAGTCCATTTCTTAGTGGCTAAGGGGCTGAAGACTTGTATGTGTCTTAGAAACTTTAGTCTTTATCAGGCTTCTTTATCTTGTATGTCACAGTGATATAAATCGGGTTCATGCTTTCTCTATTCCTTAAGTGTTCTGAATCTGAGTGCAGGATCTAAAACACTAATTTTAACTCTCATACTGTCTTCTTTTTTGACTTCTATAGACCACATACTTTATACTGGTAAAGATTATTATGAGTACCCAAATGTGACAAGCAGGCTTGGATTAAGTAAAAGCAAATATAGGAAACGGTGTTTTGTGAGTGAAGTACTACATTTTTGGTAAAAAAAAAAAATTAATTTGAAAATTAACTTTACAGTGTATTAAAAGTAAAAGGGATTTATGGATCATCAAGTCCAGTGATATTAAATATTTCTTCCCCCAATTTTAAATAGCAAAAACCTATCTATTGAAGCAGACATTCAAACTCAGAAGATAAAAGAGATAGGTTTAGAGGTGTCCTAGAAGGCAGGGAGGAAGTGTATAGGCTGCCTACTTGGTTGCCCCATCTTATATTCCATCATTCAGGATGCTCCATAAAACACCTACAGATCATTTAGTCTGGTGTGAAAGCCACTGCTCCATCCCATAAATAAAATAAATAAATAAATAAATCTCATTTTATTTATTTATTTATTTATTTATTTATTTATTTATTTATTTATGTCTCTTTAGGACCGCATCTGCAGCATATGGAGGTTCCCACATTAGGAGTTGAATCAGAGTTGTAGCTGTTGGTCTACACCACAGCATCATGAGATCTGAGCCAGGTCTGTGACCTACATCACAGCTCATGGGAACATGGGATCCTTAACCCACTGAGAGAGGCCAGGGATTGAACCTGCATCCTCATGGATGCTAATATGATTTGATTCCGCTGAACCATGACGGGAACTCCATGCACCTCATTTTTAAAAGGAGGAAACTGTAATTAAAGAACCAGCTATGACAGATTTGAAACTAGAACCCAAACCTTCTTTGATTCACTTCCAAAATGGAACTGCCTTCATTCTTTTTCTGATTTTAAAAATAAAACATATTCACTGTGTATAATTCAACAGACTTTGCCCCTTCTAATTCCCAGTAAAACGCTGTTTCCACTGTACCACGCCATCCTGTTACAGTTTTACTAGAACAAAGGCCATTCATTCTCAGATACCTGTGTTAACACATGACATGGAAGGTGTAGGTACATTATATATACACAATATGTCCTTTTCCTCAAAACAGATTCTTTGGCCACATCAGTTTTCTTTCATGCAACTCATATGTATATATGCATGTACATATGTATATGTGTATGTGCCTCTCTCTCCATATATATATGTATATGTATGTATATGTCTGCATGTGTCTGCTCAAACTGTAGCCATAGTCTTTTATTTTTAGATTAAATAAATCAATGGCAAAAACTCATATCAAACTAAGTAGAAAGGAGAAGGTATGGCTCATGTAACTGGAAAACATAGGGGTGGTTTAGTTTCAGGTATGGTTGGATTCAGAAGTTCTAATGATGTCATAAGTACTGTATTACTTTCTGTACCTCTTGGCTCTGATTTCTTCTATGTTGATCATATTCTCAGTCTTGAGTATTTACATGTAATGGAAGAGTGATCCTAAAGGAGAATCTATAGATTTCACTCCCTCCCTCTCTCTCCCCCCTCTTCCCTTTCTCTCTTTCTCTTTCTTCAGCCATTTCAGCCAATGAAAAGAAAGATGCTGATTGGTCCTTTTACAGTCACATGTCCACTCATGAACCAAGGTCTCTTTCTAAGGGCAACAAGTACTCTAATTGGTTGGCTTGAGTCAGATGAACAGCACTGTATCAATTGTGTTATAGCCCCTGAAGATGGATACAATTCTTTAAAGATGATAGGCAGATAAAAAGTAAAAGATAACTCTACATGAAGATAATAACATACACATGTACGACTAAAAATACCAAAATAACTTTACACACTAAAGTGCTTCTAGCTATAATCTAGTATCTGGTTGACATATATGAGTTTCTTATTTGTTTCATCTTTGCTTTATTAGTAAAAGTGCCATTAAGCAAAGCAATGTTCAAAGTGAGTGTTCCCAGGAACCACAGGGTCTGCAGCATTCACAAAATAGACTGTCAGTGGATCCTGACCTGTAGTAGGAAATCTGTTCAGAAGAGATCTCAGCAGGTGCTACAGCCATGGTCCGGCTTTGGTAGGAGTGATATGTTGTAACTTTATAGAAGCTACATCCATGATTCTTCATAACTCAGTTTGACCATGCATCCCATTTCACTGCATACCAGGCTGTTTCTCTGTTTTTCCCTTTATAGATGACATATTTGGCATACTGCTCAGTACGTAGTAGATACTCACAGAGGATTTGTTTAGTGAATCTGCAGATCAATGAATAAAAACCATTCAGGGTCTTGTTTTTGTATCCATTCAGCCAGTCTTTTGTTTGGAGCGTTTAGTCTCTTAATATTTAAGGTAATTATTGATATGTATGTTCTTATTGACATTTTATTAATTGCTTTGGATTTGTTTTTCTTTTTTCTTCCCTTTTTTTGTTCTTTCCTCTTCTGGATTAATGACTATCTTTAGTGTTGTATTTGAGTTGATTTTTCTTATTTGTTCGTGTATCTATTGTAGATTTTTGGCTTGCAGTTATTCTGAATCTTTGATATGAGTCTCTCTCTCTCTCTCTCTCTCTATATATATATATATATGTATATGAGATTATTTTAAGTTGTTGTTCTCTTAATTGCAAGTGCATCTCCAGTGTCCTGCATTTTACCCTCCTCTTCTCACGATTTCTGATTTTGGTGGCATAATTGTGCGTGGATGATTTCGTATCTTTACTGTATATATACCTTTACTGGTCAGCCTTGTCATTTGTGGTATTTTTGTTTCTGGTTGCAGCCCTTTCTTTTCTGTCTAGAAAAGTTCCTTTAGTATTTGTTGTAAAGCTGGTTTAGCATTGATGAATTTTCTTAGCTTTTGCTGATCTGTGAAGCTTTTGATTTCTCCTTCAAATCTGAATGAGAGCCTTGCTGGGTAAAGTATTCATGGTTGGAGGGTTTTTCCTTTCATCACGTTAAGTATATCATGCCACTCCCTTCTGGCCTGCAGAGTTTCTGCTGAAAAATCTGGGTGTGGAGGAAAAGGAACCCTATTACACTGTGGGTGGGATTGTAAATTGGTGCAACCACTGTGGAAAACAGTATGGAGATTCCTCAGAAAACTAAAAATAGAACTACCATTTGATCCAGCAATCCCACTCCTGGGCATCTATCCAGAGAAAACCATGACTCAAAAAGACACATGTACTCCAATGTTCATTGCAGCACTATTTGCAATAGCCAAGACATGGAAACGACCTAAATGTCCATTGACAGAGGAGTGAATCAAGAAGATATGGTACAGATACACAATGGAATATTGCTCAGCCATTAAAAAGAACGAAATACCAGCATTTTTAGCAACATGGATGGACCTAGAAACTATCATGCTAAGTGAAGTCAGCCATACAATGAGACACCAACATCAAATGGTTTCACTGACATGTGGAATCTGAAAAAAGGACACAGTGAACTTTTTTGCAGAACAGATACTGACTCACAGACTTTGAAAAACTTATGGTTTCCAAAGGAGACAGTTTGTGGGGTGGGGGGATGCACTGGGGTTGTGGGATGGAAATCCTATAAAACTGGATTGTGATGATCATTATAAATGTAATAAATGCATTGAGTAATAGAAAAAAAAATTCAGGGGATGGTGTATTTAGATCCCTAATGCCTTGGTGAAGATTTATTGGCAACACTTCCTCCAGTTCTCAAGGTATGTTGTAAGCACTTGAGAACTCTGGCGTGGAGATATTGAAAGAATATAGAAAACATGGAAGTTTGAGGCAAGGGGCACTGAAATCATATTTTATAGAGTTGCCTTTCTAAACATGAAGATGACTTTGCCATTAAAAAATAATTACCACAGAAGTTACTGTCATGGCTCAGTGGTTAACAAATCCAACTAATATCCATGAGCACAGGGATTCTATCCCTGGCCTCACTCAGTGGGCTAAGGATCCAGCATTGCTGTTACTGGTGTAGGCTGGCAGGTGTAGCTCTGATTTGATCCCTAGCCTGGGAACCTCCATATGCTAAGTGTGCAGCCCTAAAAAATAATAATTTTCAGACTCAGTTCTAATTAACTGGTCTTCTTTGAGGAATATTTCTGACTAATATTGTATAATATGTTGTGCTCAGCTTTCTATTAATAATAAGTAGAGTTATGACATATCTGGTTTGGTTAGGTCATTTTATCTGTTGGAATCATATTTTTTTTAGTGATGGGTCATATTCCTACATAAACTAGTTAGTTCTGTACCAGATTTCACTTTATCCCAAACTAGGTTCACCATGTATATATTTTGGTCATGGAAGAGAATAAACAGGAATGTGGATGACCCAATTTTATTCATCCCCAGAATGAGGAAGATAAAGCCTAATGGTTCTCATTCAGTCAAGTAAGTCATCTTTGTGTTAATATGCAAAGCAATATACTGTTATTATATGACAGTTTTATCCCCTAGTTTATACTCTTTCTTGTGACAGGTGTGTCTCCCAGAGATGAAAATAAATAAATAAACTCAGTATCAGAGTGAGGATCAAGAGCTAATATCTTCCTTTGTAATCACAGGATAAGAAATATCATTTTATAAAAGGCAAACCCTCAGGCTTAATATAGTTGCTGTTTCAGTAGTAGTATTAAATTTGAAAAAAGCTGTGGGAAAGAAAACATAAAACAGGGTTCCTTTTGCACCTCTTGCTTAGTTATAATGTTAGATACACTCCCAACTGCAAACCCTTTGAAAATAGTGGTGAAATAAGAAGAGGCAGAATTTCAGAACCTATGTGAAATTTGCAGACCTAGCTTGAAAAATCCTCTCTTGACATGTAGACTAAGCAGATTTGCTATATAAGTGATTTTAAAAGGAAGCATATGGAATTCACTGTCACTTTTTTCCAATCACTCTTACTCCTTCCACACACGTTTGAAGAATGACAAATATGACTGATCCTGAAATAGGTCTGAGAGTGAGCCAGGACTGGGAAATGTGGGCTACAGTGAGTTCCAAAGAGCTCTATTCCTCTCCATTGGGTTACCTGTGAGCTGAAAAGACACACGGTCAAATGCGGTCGTTTACATTTGTTTTGCATGAAACATATCAATCTTCCAAAGGTTGGAACCCCTTTGAGTGCTAGAGACTACTTGCCCACGTCATTCCAGACTCCTCAAATTATCATGTTCATCTCTAGTCGTTCAACTGTCAAGTAAGGTAAATGAACACAATTTCTGTGTGTTCTCTTATGGTAGTAATCACAGTTCCCTATTTTTCTTTCCATTTTACACGCTCCCACTCTTGGCTTTAGGCTGCATGTTTTTATCACTGAATCCCCTGTAAAGCACTGTGCATGACATATTGCACATGGTCAATGAATGGACAGTAACCTCCATTAGTTCTGAACTTTACTTGAAGGACCTTCACATACAGTGTCTCTTTTCATCCCACATCTCCATGGCACACATGGAGCCAATATTCTTTAATACTTGAGTAACACAGGAAGATTGAGGCAGAATAATGTTCATCTAGTTCTATTTATACAGCAAATCAGGGACAATCAATGTGCTTCCCTGAATCCAGGCCATGAATCTTGGTATTACATTCTTTTATTTTCTTCCTCTTCCTTTTTTTTTTTAAATAAATTTTATAGAATTCCCATCATGGCTCAGTGGAAACGAATCTGATTATTATCCATGAGCATGAAGGTTCAATCCCTGGCCTCACTCAGCGGGTTAAGGATCTGGCGTTGCCTTGAGCTGTGGTGTAGGTTGCAGACGCGGCTCAGATTCCACATTGCTGTGGCTGTGGTAGGCTGGTGGTTACAGCTCTGATTTGACCCCACCTGCCTGGAAACCTGCGTATGCCACAGATGCATCCCTAAAAAGACAAAAATAAATAAATAAATAATGAATTTTATTAGAGTATAGTTGACTTACAAAGTTGTGTTAGTCTCAGGTGCACATCCAAGTAAATCAGTTATACATATACATAGATCCATTCCTTTTAAGATTCTTTTCCCATGTAGGTTAATTTTTTCTTCTTTTTTGGTCACATCTGTGACATACACACAGAAGTTCCGGGGCCAGGGATCAAACCTGCACCACAATAGTAACCCAAGCTGTTGCAGTGAAAATGCCAGATCCTTAACCTGCTGAGCCACAAGAGAATTCCTGTACTACATTCATATATTGTCTGTACTCATTTTTCTGAATATATTTTCATGTTCCTAGAGCATGGAAAATATAATATAGAATTTTTAAAAATCGCTAAACCTTTTGAAAATTTAAGCCCTAGAAAAGGAGTACCCCAATCAGAGGCTGCTATTGTCCTGTGATCTTGGAATAGGACATTACCTCATGGTGGTAAATGTGACTATAAGTGTCAGGCTCTTTGTTGCTAATTTTTCAGGCAAAGGCAGAGGAATGCTCTTGGTTTTCCAAATATTTGATCTATTTTTTTACAAAAATCATTTTCTACTTTCTCTCTGATATGATGTGAATGTAATTTTTGTTTTCTTTTTAAATCTTTATTCAGTGTTGATCAGAAGTGTTAATGCAAAGTGGTTTGACTATATAGAGGGGAACAGCAAAGTTCTAAGTGAAGCCCTTTCCTCCCAAACTATTTTGATTTGCCAGTGAAAAACAATGAACAGGGCCAGTTTCACTAGCTGAAATCTAGGACAGATCTTTAAGAGTTCATGCCAGGAGCATCACACTCCACCCTCTTGCTTTATACTTTATACTCTGAGCTAAGTATAAAGCTGTGGTAGGCAGAATAATGCCTCTACCCTGAAAATGTTCACAGCCTTATCTTGGGAACCTGTGATATGTTATCACGCATAGCACAAAGGCACTTTTCAGATGTGATTAAGTTAAGGGCTTTGAGATGAGATTATCCTGGATTATCCAAGTAGCCCAGTGGAATGACAGGAGCCCATAAATGAGTCAAGGAAGGAGATGTGATGATGAAAAAAAAAAAAAGTGAGGAAGAGAGATATTTGATGATGCCTTGCTGCTGATACTGAAAATGGAGGGGGGCCAGGAGCCCAGCAATATGGGCCGCCTCTAGAAGCTGGACAAGTCAAGCAGTGAATTTTCCCTGAGAGCCTCCAGAAAGACCACAACCTTGCCAAAATCTTAGTTTTAGACCAGTGAAACCCATGTTGGACTTCTGACCTCCAAGTAAAAAGATAGATTTGTGCCACTTAAAGCCACCGAGTCTGTGGTAATTTGTTATAACATCAACAGGAAATCAACACAGTGTTCAGAAGTTAAACATTAAGTGTGGAGGATTGAAAGAAAAGCAGATTTAGCAATTGTCTCTAATCTAAAACCCTCCAATCCATCTTGCTATTTTAAAATACCAAGCTGCCTTTAAAAACATACTAGTGTCTGTTACTCTTCTATGCAGAACCACTTGAATGATTCCATATTACTAACCAAAACTGATGAATGTGTGGTACTTTTACCACACTTTAGCCTGACATTCACCTTTCACATGACTCTCCTATAACCTGACATTCCAGCCATGTCTCTTATTACATTTACTTACATTTCCCATGGATCAATCTTATCAAACTACTTGTCTGGAAAATTCATGAACTTGCCACCCTGGAACATATACACGTAGGCACAAAGTGTTCCTCAGCTAGAATGGCCTCTTCACCCCTTTGATGTTCCTTGGTGTTACTGTTCTTAACTGCTGTCTCCTCAAAGAGACTTTACCAGCACCCGTAAATGATCTCTCCTTCCTCAAAACTCTTTTATTTTGTTGTTTTTATTTCCCAGTGTCACCCATTTCATTGTGTTATCACTGTCTGCATACCTGTTTCCCTCTCTGGATTATAAGAACCACAGTGGATAGGAAAAAATAATGAGTAAACTGCTTATTTCTCTCCAAAGTGCCTTGAGCTAGAAGTTCAATGACCATGATCTAATTGAATAGAACACCTGACCTTTGCAGTCAGGGCTGCGAATCTGTGGCTGGGATATATATTTCTCAAATATAATATGAGGATTCATACTTGAAGTTGTGAATTAAGAATTTTTACTTCTGGTGACAATGAACAACAGATGATTGTTCATTCCCTGTGTTGGTGTCACAGGGCTTTGGGGTGACCATCCTCCTTTCCTCTCCACTAAGTTGGAGCCAAGATGACTTATAAATAGAGAAATTACCCCAATTTCATCTCCAATCTTTTCATTCTGCATTCTACTCTGGTTCCTTTAATGAAACCAAATTTTGCTTCAGAACTGGTTGATTCTCTCCACCAGGTTAGAGAGGCCAGAGAGCATGCACAATCAAATCCCATCCAGCTAAGCAATGAGATGTGAAATAGGTCTGGGAGCACATGAGTACCCACAATGACATCACACTGACTTGTTTGCTACCACATGCACCAGTGTGAACCTCTCTGAATAAAGTGTCCTGGGTATTGGAGCCCAAATGCCTGGGAATTAGTAGCTAGCAGGTGAACAATTTCTTCTTAATGAGGGTTTATGAACTACGGTTCTTGCCGTATGTCTTGCCTTTTGTTGCCCCAACATTCTTTAACCTTGAACTTCTTGGCCCCACTGGCACAGTATCCACCCACCAGTGACTTAGAGGCATAAAGCCATTCAGGAGTTTTTTGTACAAGATCTTGAGAGGAAGCAATTGTTACAGTAAATTTATGCAGAGAGTATACATTGCATGTGAAAGTTTCCTTAACTTAAAGTAAGTACTTATTTATAAAAACTACAACCAAAGATGTTCCATGGAATAAGAGGAAAATAAAACAAAAGCCGCATGCAATGTTTCTTCAGTTTTCCTCTAAGTTTTTAATTATGATGTAAGTTCTGTCTTTCCCCTCTCTTCCTCCCTCCTCCCATCCCTATCCTCATCTTTCTCTCCTTCGCCTCTTTGTCTACATTTTCTTCTTTCGATCTCCTTTTTCCTCTCCTTTCTCTTCCTTGCCCGCTCTATGCACAGATGATTTTGTCCACAGTCATAAGCTATCAGTCAGGGTAGCCCTGTGAAGCATCCATGGTTGACCCTTTATCCTCTGTCCTAAAGTACTTGATCACTAACGGGCCTGTAGTGGCAATTCTTCAGCTCATGGTTTCTCTCCCTATTATTTCCTTTTCTTCTTTTAGATCCCACCTGTCTCTGTTTTATTAACCTCCATTCGCATTTTAGTACTTCTTGTTTTCCTGTCTTTTGCTCAACATTTAAGGAATAAATGGGTGCAAGTAATTCTGAAGCAGTTGGTGGTAGGATGGCAGCTGACCCACTTATTCCCCCAGGGAGCGATTTTACTTCATCGGGAGAGGAAAATGGAGTCACTCCCTTCCATAGCCCCCCACACCATCGAACTATCAGGACCTACTTACCATGCCTCTCAACTGGCAGCCCTGACATGCATGAGGTTTTTGTCATATTCGTTGTGGTCACCCAGAGTAGAGGTGGCCTCCCTGTGACTCTGCTTGCAGAGTCGGATCTGGCCGGGAAGCCATTGTTTACAACTCACTGGGAAGAAGGGGCTGGATTCTTTCCCTGTGGGAGACTAGTGGGAAAGAAGACTAGGGTAGTGGTTTTGGGGGAAAGAATGCCCTTTGAATTTTTGTTTCCTCCTCAAGTGAAACTGTTGGAGCTGAAAGGTGATCTTCATTTAAAAAAAAAAAAAAAAAGATTTCCAAGCAAAATTCAATCATTTGGAGGGGAAAATGCTGCTGCCTTTCCCAGCAAGTTCTGCATTTTCAAAGGGAGATTTGTGCTGCAAGAAGCAGCTTTTGGAAGTCATCTCAGGAGAAGATCCTCTTTTTTTTGCCTCACTAATCAGCCCTTTTGTGCTGTCTGGGTCCAGTGACGAGTCACATGGAACCTGCAGGAAAGTTATTTTAAACCCCCATTTTTTTGTGTGCCAAATGTATAGGAGGCTAAAACCTGACAAGGGAGGTCACCGTCATTCACCTCGCTGCTCCTGGGCGGGCCTTGATGATTCACAGCTCTGAGCTGAGCCAGGTGCCGAAGCTCGCTCTATTTTTTTTTTTTTTTTTATTGCAGATTCCATACCTCTGGAAGGGAAAATGAGGCTCCCAAATATGTCCTTTTCTGCCACTGCCACCAGATTTCTGCTGGAGGCACACGTGGAGGAAGATTTTACAATATCACCATTTAAAATATTTTGCGTGCTTTTTAAAAATTATTTAACACCTTCCTGGAGTTTCTGGACTTGTTGTTGGGAGTCTTATTGGAATCCTGGACTCCAGTGTGCCTTGCACTGTGGCCTTCCAAGGTACAGTTTGTCTTTCACAAGCTGTCATTGATCACACTACTGATACAAATAAATTTTATGGCCGTTAGAGAAAAGACAGCTTTTCATAGCGACTCATATTTTGGATCTTTTAAAAAAGAAGTTATTTAGAAGTAACTGGGAAACATGCCCTTGGCCTGGGGAGAGCAAAGCTGACTCCAAACCTTTTATTTTGCTATTAAAACCTTGGCTGGAAAGCATACTCTAGTGGGTGAATGTGAGCCACATTATAATGGCCAGTATCTGGCATGGGAAATTCATCTGGTTTCCTGGTGCTTTTCTCAGCTACACTGCCCATTTTCAACCCTATGACTTAGTGGATGCATTTTTTTTCCCCCTAATTTCCCTGGAGACCATATTCAGGCTTCAAAATAAAGGTAAATCTGAGTTATAGGACTTTATCAGTCAGGGTCCCTGCAGGAAACAGATGGCACACTCAAATTGGATAATTTCAAAGGAGTTTAATGGAGAATATTTTTTAATATTTGGGCAAGAGGCAGGGGGCAAGGAAATCACCTGGGATAGTGCAGTGCCCTGGGGCTAGTAACCTGAGGAAGCTGTTATCACTTCTAGGTCTGAAGAAGGTAATGAGATGGAGCAGTTAATAGGAAACCAGAAAAAGAGAGAGCTGTGTGTGGGAGCTCTAACAAGAGCTGGGACTGCAGAGGGGGACTGTGGCCAGCCCATGGAGACACTGGGCAATAAATGCCTAGACGGTACTGTGCTCTGTCCTTCAAATCTCTCAGCAATGTTCCTCACTGGCCAATACCAACTGGAAGCCAGAGGCAAGGATGCCACTGACATAATTCAGACGGTCAGCTTTCCAGGGCACAGAGCGTAGGGAATCTAGGTTGGGAGGCAGTGCACAAATGGAAACTATCCAGCACAAAGAAAAATCCCTGACCTGCATAGAACACTTTATCTTTTGTTTAAAGAGACAGATTCTCTGTTAAGTAGGGTAAATAAGCAGAACCTTTGACTTTTCCTCAATAAAAAAAGCATATATAGTACCTCACTCTACCTCACGCTATCTGCTTTGGATTTTGCAGTTGATGTTGGTTAAAATATACATACCATTGGAAAAGAAAGTGAAAACAGTGATTTTTTTAAAAAAATCTAACTTCTGAAGTCTGATCACTGATATTAAATATCCATTTTTATACATCCAGAATTATCCTTGTTTAGAAAAAAAAATAGTTAATTTATCCAAGAAAATAAGAGTTGGAAATGGATGAGGCAGCTAGAAGCCTCTCGTATCCAGTAAACAAAAGATAAAAAAATAGCAGCTTTGTGAAGAGTCGGTGAAGATGCTTATAGAAGTGACCACCCTAATGTAACCTCTATTGCAAGGACTCTACAATCACAGAACTTAAGACAGAGTTTAAAAAGCAAACACCTTTCTGTTGGGAGAGGGTGGAGGAAAGAGGTAGCAGATGCCACCAACACCTTGCTGAAAAGTATGGTGATGTTTCAAATTTTTCTTTTCCTGAATAATCATCCAGTGGAACACTTATGAATGTAGAGAAGACGAACTGTACTCCCTGGTTTTGCTGCAGACTGGCCCTGAATCAGGCTTTACTGTCCATAAATTCTACTAACAGCCACTTATGTAGCCAAAAACTGCTCCCAAATTACTAACACTGATGCCTTCTGATTCTATTTGGCAGAGAACAGAGATAGCAAAGCCTGATCAATCCCATTAAAGCTAGGACAGATGGACACCCCTGCCTTCAAGCTCCAGTAGGGCATTACAGTCTTCTATAAGGCAGACACTGTATTTATTGTCTCTTAATCATCATCTGAGGGTGAACCAAAAGAAGGTTCTGTGCTCAACTGAACTCATACAACATCAGCTCCCACAAGATTTACAGGAGTGAACCTCATCTCATTCATTCTTGCACTGCCTTTCACCTCTTCTATTACAGAAGTGCCTCAGCCTTTTAAAAATTTTGTTTATAGTTTCTGTGTCTTCCCTGCACCATATTTTATTTTGTCTCATATAGTAATACAGGAAATAAATAGAAAATTATTACATGGTGAAAAAGTGTCATGGCCTTGAAATCAGAACACATTTTTGATTTTGGTACTACAACTTTAGACCTGGGATGTTGGATGAGTTGGAGCATTTCATTAAACCTCAGATTTCTAACATTTTAAATGGAGATGATAATATCTTATCTAAAACAACGTAAAAGGACCTGACATAGTGCCTGATATATAATAAGTACTGAATAAGCGCTTCATTTTGGGTCTGCTCTCTCCTTTCATTAAAATAATGTGGAAACAAAAGCTTACAGGAAAGACTATTGTTATGGGTATGTTTATTTAATCTCTCCACAATGTAAAGGAAAGACTATTGTTATGGGTATGTTTATTTAATCTCTCCACAGTGTAAGTCATGTGAGTGTTTATTTTATATTTCTTCTGGTGGAAGGTCCATACTTAACTCACACTATTCAAAGATATGCTTCTGTGGGTACTTGATGCATTATTTGTTGGTCACCCCACTTTTTTTCATCATTTTTTCAAGGTCTCAGATACAATCCACTGTAATTTAATCTCAGAATTGTACTATACATAAGAGTCCTCTCTTTGTAGACTGGGTGACAACCCAGGACATTATGTTGGGTGATTCTTTCCTTGCCATCTTATGTAAAGGATATACACATGACAAAGTTTTTTAAATAGAAACTTTTGTTAGCTCTACCAAGTGAAAGATACCATGTCATTGAGAAATCCTATCATTGATACTTTTCTCCAACAATGAGTCACTGCACCATATGCTATGAAACAGTATACTCAGTGGCAAGGTTTATTCATAAATTCATCCTTTCAGCAGATATTTATTAAGAACCTACTATATGCCAAGCACTATGCTGGACTTGGAAAATTCAAAGATGACTAATAGCATAGCCCTTCCATCAAGGGCTCAATCTTTGTGTGGATGCCAAGGAGGAGAGTTGAGAAGAGGAAAGAATAGGAATTTTTGCAAACAAAAATTACAATATATAATAAAATGAAAATATGGGCAAAATCCAGTTGACACAAAGGAGAGAATGACCTTTCCATTGAATATGAGGAAGGTTCCACTGAGAAGAAGACATGGGCCATGGCCTTGAGAAGAAGCCAGAGTTGCTCAGATAGACAGAATGAAGGGATATATAGATATAGAATTGACTGGGATGTTCAGGAAATAGCATTTTTTAAATGATTTTTATTTTTTCCATTATAGTTGGTTTACAGTGTTCTGTCAATTTTCTACTGTATAGCAAAGTAGCTATCACACACACATATATATATACATTCTTTTTCTCATATTATCTTCTATTATGCTCCATCACAAGTGACTAGATATAGTTCCCAGTGCCATACAGTAGGATCTCATTGATTAACCATTCCAAATGCAATAGTTTGCATCTGTTAACCCCAAATTCCCAGTCCATCTCACTCCTTCCCCCTCCTCCTTGGCAACCACAAGTCAGTTCTCCAAGTCCATGAGTTTCTTTACTGTGGAAAGGTTCGTTTGTGCCCTATATTAGATTCCAGATATAAGTGATGTCATATGGTATTTGTCTTTCTCTTTATGACTTACTTAACTTAGTATCAGAGTCTCTAGTTCCATCCATGTTGCTGCAAATGGCATTACTTTGTTCTTTCTTATGGCTGAGTAGTATTCCATTGTGTACATATACCACATCTTCTTAATCCATTCATCTGTCAGTGGACATTTAGGTTGTTTCCATGTCTTGGCTATTGTGAATAGTGCTGCAATGAACATATGGGTGCATGTGTCTTTTTCAAGAAAAGTTTTGTCTGGATATATCCCCAAGAGCAGGATTGCTGGGTCATATGGTAGTTCTATATATGGTTTTCTAAGGTACCTCCATACTGTTTCCCATAGTGGTTGTATAAATTTACATTCCCACCAACAGTATAGGAGTGTTCCCTTTTCTCCACACTCTCTCAGCATTTCTTCTTTGTGGACTTATTAATGATGGCCATTCTGACTGGTGCAAGATGTTACCTCATAGTAATTTTGATTTGCATTTCTTTAATAATCAAGGATGTTGAGCATTTTTTCATGTGCTTGTTTGCCATCTGTATATCTTCTTTGGATAAATGTCTGTTTAGGTCTTTGCCCATTTTTCAATTGGGTTGTTGGGGGTTTTTTTGCTTTTGAGTTGTATAGGTTGTTTGCATATTTTAGAAATTAAACTCCTGTCACTTGCATCATTTGAAACTATTTTCTCCCATTCTGTGGTTGTCTTTTTGTTTGTTTTTTTTTTATGGTTTCCTTTGCTTTGCAAAAGCTTGTCAGTTTGATTAGGTCCCATTGATTTATTTTTGCTTTTATTTATGTTGCCTTGGAAGACTGACCTAAGAAAACATTTGTGAGGTTGATGTCAGAGAATGTTTTGTCTATGTTCTCTTCTAGGAGTTTGATGATGTCTTGTCTTACATTTAAGTCTTTAAGCCATTTTGAGTTTATTTTTGTGCATGGTGTGAGGGTCTGTTCCAGCTTCATGGGTTTACATGCAGCTGTCCCGTTTTCCCAGCTCCACGGGCTGAAAAGACTGTCTTTTTCTCATTTTATATTCTTGCCTCCTTTGTCAAAGATTAATTGACCGTAGGTATCCGGGTTTATTTCTGGGTTCTCTATTCTATTCCATTGGTCTATATGTCTGTTTTGGTACCAGTACCACACTGTCTTGATGACTGTGGCTTTGTAATATTGCCTGAGGTCTGGGAGAGTGTTGCCTCCTACCTGGTTTTTGTTCCTCAGGATTGCTTTAGCAATTCTGGATCTTTTATGGTTCCATATAAATTTTCTATTATTTGTTGTAGTTCTGTGAAAAATGTCATGGGTAATTTGATAGGGATTGCATTGAATCTGTAGATTGCTTTATGTAGTATGGCCATTTTTATGATATTAATTTTTCTCACCTGGAAACATGGAATATCTTTCCATTTCTTTGAATCCTCTTTAATTTGCTTGATTAATGTTTTATAGTTCTCACATATAAGTCTTTCATCTCCTTGGTCAGGTTTATTCCTAGGTATTTAGTTTTAGGGGGTGTGATTTTAAAAGGTTATATATATATATATATATATATATATATATATATATATATTGCTTTTTAGGGCCACACCTGTGGCATATGGAGATTCCCAAGCTAGGGGTCTAATCGGAGTTACAGCTGCTGCCCTATGCCACAGCCATAGCAATGCCAGATCTGAGGCATCTGCAACCTACACCACAGCTCACGGCAATGCCGGATCCTAAACCCACTGAGTGAGGCCAGGGATTGAACCCACAACCTCATGGTTCCTAGTTAGATTTGTTTCCACTGCACCATGATGGGAACTCCAAAATATTATATTTTAGTATTCCTTTTCTAATATTTCATTGTTAGTATACAGAAATGCAACATATTTCTGAATGTAAATCTTGTATCCTGCTGCTTTGCTGAATTCATCAATCAGTTCAAGTAATTTTTGTTTGGAGTCCTTAGGGTTTTTATATATATTTGGATACCTTTTATTTCTTTTGTTTGTCTGATTGCTGTGGCTAGGACTTCCAATACTCTGTTGAATAAAAGTGGTGAGACTAGGCATTCTTGTCTTGTTCCAGAAGCTTTTCTCCATTGACTATTATATTAGCTGTAGGTTTGGCATAAATGGCTTTTATTAAAGTATGTTCTCTCTACACCCACTTTGGTAAGAGTTTTTTATCATGAATGGATGTTGGACTTTGTCAAATGCTTTTTCTGCATCTATTGAGATGATCATGTGATTTTTGACTTTTCTTTTATTAATGTGGTATATGACATTGATTGATTTGCATATATTGAACCATCCTCATGAACCTGGGATGAATGCCACTTGGTCATGGTGTATGATCTTTTTTATACATTGTTGGATTCTGTTGACTAAAATTTTGGTGAGAATTTTTGCATCTATATTCATCAAAGATATTGGTCTATAATTTTCTTTTTTGGTAGTATCTTTGGTTTTGGTATTAGGGTGATGGTGACTTCATAGAATGTCGTTGGGAGTGTTTCTTCTTCTTCAAACTTTTGGAAAAGTTTAAGGAGGATGGGTATAAGTTCCTTTTGTATGTTTGGTAGAATTCATCTGTGAAGCCATCTGGTCTTGGACTTTTGTTTGTAGGGAGTATTTTTATGACATATTCAATTTCATTTCTAGTGATCAGTTGTTCAGTTGATCTATTTCTTCTTGATACAGTTTTGGCGGGCTCTAAGTCTCTAGAAAGTTGTCCATTTCTTCTAGTTGTCAAATTTGTTGGCATATAGGAAATAGCATTTTAAATGGAATAATAGGAACATAGTAATTTGAGGAGATGGTGCTGGAATAATCAGTTGACACCAGAATATGATGAGCTTTAAACACTCTAACGAAAAATATTTGACTCCACCTTGCAGAGTAGGGTAAGTAAAGGTCTTCAGAGGGGAATGAAATGATTACAGGCATATGTTTTAATGGATGACAGGAGCTATGAGGGAAAGATTAATTCTGTATAACTCATAGAAGTGTTTTCCTGTATGGAGGATTTTTCTTTTTTGAACTGAGATGCAGCCTTTTCTTTCTCCAGCTTATTTGCAATGTATAACATTGTACCACTTCTGAGAGAGGATCACAGTCTTTAAACTATATTCATTGGGAGAGTAGTCATCAGTACAAACCAGCTCATGGAGGATTTCCTTGAGGGCATCACATGATTTTTCTAACTTACTCAACTGCAAAACATACACCAAAGGATAGAAACTGCATTCTGGCATCAGTTAAGTATTGGAGAACAGCTGCATAAGAAAGAATAAATAAAACAGGACTTATTTCTCAGCCCTTTGCAATGGAGGATGATTTGGACAACTGTGACCTGACTGGCATTCCATTGCCCACCTGACTCATGTGTGAGTGAGCCCAGGAATCATTGCTGAAGTGCTGTGTCTGAAATACAAGAAAAAGTGAGACCTGGGGAAAGAAGAAAAGGAGCATTGACAGCACTTATTTTTATTTCATGCTTGTTTTTTCTCTGAATATCTGGTGCACCTTCCTCTCACCCTTGAAAGTTCAGAAAACATTTATTATTTGGGCAAACACTAAAAAAGATCAGCCTGTTACACACAACTATCATGGCTTCTCAGCCATGTCCTCTTAGGGCTGCTGCAGCAGGAGTATCTGACATTGTTGGGGTGCTGGCAGATGCTATCTGTTGTCATTCCTCCGTCTGCTCCCATCTCCCAAACCAGGCCCTTTGAGCTCTGCTCCCCATCTAATCTGCACCTTCCTACCTAACGACATCCACTAATGTGTGCTAACAGATGTCTGAGGGAAAATTAGCTGTGGTGTCCAAATCAATTAGAGCAAAGTTGCTGTGCAAGAACAATTGCTCTGTGGGCTGTATGGACTGTGGTGGTGTTTTGGGGTTTTTTTCTTATTTCTTTTTTCCAAAGGTGAAGTCATGTAGCTCAAGCTGAGCTTCCCTGCTCCTTATTTTCCACTTCCAGGCAGTCTACCTCCGTGCTTAATGGGTTCTGATTGGACCACCAGATGGAGATACCTCTCCCAGGTGTGACCAGCAACCAAGTTAAGAACAGGAGGGTTGCTTCTACCCCAAAGGCACTGCAGCCCAGGAAAAGGGCCATGTCAGTTTCAAATATATTTGTTGTATTTTTTCAATTCTAACAATTGTTATGTTAATGGAGTTGCCTTATATAAGGCTTGAGAGAAAGGCTAATTATTATATGGATGAAGAATGGCCTGGAGAACAGCACACTTTATAGCCTATCAAAAGTGATTTCTATTTCCCATCTCCAAGTGCAAGGGTCAGATTGTCAAGAGCACAAATAAATGGATAAAAAGAGCTTCTCTGTAAACTTAGGCAGGCCTGGACCCAATAGGCTGAGAGACTCTGGGAGCCCTAAACTTGGGCCTGGGTTTTTGTCTTGTGCAAGTGATACCATTTACATTGCAACATGGTTAATCTCTTTAAGCCTCAGTTAAATTATATATAAAGTGGGTTTAATGATAATATAAACCTTTCAAGAAGAATCTGATAATTAAAGATGTTCTTAGCATATAGTACACAAATGAGAGCTGTGTAATCATCAACCTTTCCCTCCTGCTTCTCAGAAACTCTTAAGGATGATCCAAATTGTGAAGAATTCCCACTTTTTGTACCTTTTTTTTACCCACTCCCCAAGGACAAGCATTCTGAGCTTTCTGTGGTTTTACACATTTTTTTACTCTATTATCATGTTCTCCCAGGTCTACCATCTCTTGCCAAAGTATGATCACCAAATCACCAATACTATTACCTCCACTCCCTACTTGTTTCCTGCCAGTGCCCTCCTTAAAGACACTCATTTTGATTGCCTTTGTGCTTTTGTGTTGGGAAAATAGACACTGGTTTCCCAAACAGAGTCAAATCTCATAATAAATAATTGATAAAAGATATTTAAGAGAAAAAGGGCAACCCTTGGAGGCAGTCATAGAAAGAAAAATCTTCTGTCTTATTCTATGTGCCCATATTTGGAGTTTCATCTTGCTTAGGCTAGAAGGTCCTTTCACATAATTAATAACTTTTTATTCTGCTCATAATCCTCCAATACCTACCACTTATTTATGTATTCTACTTTAAAGCTAGCAACTTTTGTAAGGCTCTCTTCAGGCAACCCATGTATATGGAATAATCCTGTATCTAAGAACTTCTGACACCTACTATAAAGCTTTTTCAGAAATGGCACCTTGACTTTTTTTTTCCTTTCATCCTGAAAATGTAACACCACCTGCAAGGCAATTAGTCTCTCGGGGGGCAACTTCCACTGTTACAGGGAAATAGAGGGAAACTCAGCCTGAGCCCTATGTCCTCACCTTTTCCTCTATTTACCCAGTTTTGTTCTCATTGCCCTCCCGTGCAGCTTTCTGGGTCTGGCCAATCAGGGCTGTGAGAGCAGAGGATTCTGATACATGAATAACCTCCTAATCAGAACTAATCAGAAAGTAGTGGAGTTTGTTTTATCTTCATAAGGATTGCATGTTTTGTTTTGTATTCTTATTTTCTTATTTTAAGTACAATTACATTTCTCCTTTAGGTTGCTAGCTGTGGCTCAAAAATAGAAACCTGCCAGACTCACCATCTCAGGCTGTCCTCGGTTTGTGCATCAAGCTGTTCCCCATGAACACACAAACATCACACTCAGCTCTGTCAGATCAGCTTCATGGCCACATTTATCAAAATTATCCCAGAGTCCCTTGCAGAGGCGAATATTAATAAGGTTCATTTAAAACCAAGAGTGTTACTAATGCTTTTTCCTATGTGCTAAATGGGAGGAAACAAGAATTACACAAACAAAAAAAAAATACAGGGTTGTTAGAATAGTTAATAAGGCTAGGTAAAATCTTTGGGCAAAGGGAAATAACGCTGAGCTTTCAGAAATCTTGATACATCAATTTACATATTGTTATTCGCATTGCTTTCCATCCTGAAAGCAGAACAGCATTTCTCTTAGTACACAACACACTGCCAGGTGATCAACCCTGAGCATTTTCCCTGAGTACATTCTATCTGTCCATGGAGTCAAGGTGTTCTTCCTTGGTAATACTGGAATTAAAAGGGGAATAGTGTTACTTCTGTCTTTAGCTGGTAAAAAGGGATCAGGGAACTAAAATAGGGGGAACTTTGAAAGCCTATGTGGAAAGACCTTAAGAATTGATTATTTCCATTTTCCATCCAATTGTAAAGAGCCATTTGCACACAGGCCAGGTGTTATTGGCAGGTGTGCTTCATGTAGCAGCAAGATAACATAGCAGCGTTCCTAGTAATTTCTGTTGGGTAGTATTTCACACTGTGATGCTGCTTCAGTGCCCAGGAAGTGCCGTGTTGTTCCCGTGTCATATGGATGACTTTGTTTCCTTTTTGCTGAGTTAAAATGAAATGATAGCTCAGGAATTGTATCTATTGAGAGTACTGAGGTTTTTTGGTTGGTGTGGAGCGTTAGCTTCTACTACCATTTCTGTTTCATTCGTTATGGTGTATATTTCTATGGCATGATCAATGCCACTTGAAAAGTGAAACATCTAAGTTTTGCCCTCTCTTCTTCCACCATAGGAGCAGGCAGAAGAGGCCCCCATCCCAGGGGGGCATTCCGTTTAGTTATTCATTTGCAAATGAACAGAATTTTGAATAGTAATTCTATTTACTTGTGTAAATTCAGAGGCCTTTGATTTTATAGAGATGAGAAATAATTTTGACACAGCATTGTTTCACCAGTTTTCAGCTAACCCTGGGACAAGCATATTTGATAATTGATGTTCATTACCATACCACTGTGCAATTTAGAAATCACTTGTTATTCATTCTTATTTTGATTGTTGCCCAAGATCAGTTTGCCATTTTGTTGACTAGAATAGGCTTTGCAATCATGTGACCTTGATCACTCCATATACTTATTAAGTTCTCATGGGAGAGCCTACTGTGACTTTTTCCATCTCTATGGAAGATGTTCAAAAGAGGGATTGCTAAGATAGTTAATAATGGTGTAAATATAGAGGTGAAGGACCAACCAATATAATAAGAATGCTATGTACAAAAATAAGCAGTGGTCGGCATGTATGTCATATACATCTCAAGGTTATGTGTGCTTTTATGCAAAGGGAAATGAATGGATTTGGGGCCAGATGAGCTGTACCCAGAAATCAGTCATTTCTCCTTGCTTGTCTGAGGCAGGGAGTTGGACAACTGTCACCTCCCTCCATCTCCGATCAGTGAAGACAGATTACTCTCATAAGCCTCTGCATTCTGCCTTCCTCTCTTCTGACCTGCACCTCTGAAGTCCCTCTACTGGCAGTAGGAATGAAGGCTCTGCTATCTGTGCTGGAGGGAGGTCAGAATCCCAGAGTTTTGCTGGAGAGTTCCCCTCTCTTCAGTTTGTGTTTGGACAAAACCATCCCTACACAATACACATTTGCTTTCTCTCTGGGTATATGGCTCCATGGTGCTAGCTTCAGTAAGTTTTCCATTTATGTTTTTTTAATTCCAGTATCCAATAAGCAGAGAAGAGGACCAGGACATTTTTTTTCTAAAAAGAGACAGGGTAAAGAGTCACTGTTACCTGGAGCACAGGGATTCAAGATGAGGTAGAGCTTCAGCGATGCAAGTTGAGGGCAAAAGGGAAGACTTTGAAAGGTGAACCTTAGAGAGACAAGCTGGTCATTGAAAACTAAATTGCCAACTTGCCTCCAGTGAACAAATGCACCTGCCATTCGTATTGCAGCCAATTTGCTGTTTCTACTTTTATCTCTCTCATACAGCAGGCTCCAAACTCTCAAAGGTTTTCCTGTGCCTCTTTTTGTGATACCTAAACCAGCAGGACTGTTAGAGAGAGGCTTCTGTGTATGCATTTTATTCCCACCTTCTTTCCCACTCATTGCATTAAAATAAATTGAGACAGTAATATTCATAAGAGAAGTAAAGTTCTAAGGAGCAACAGTTCTACCTCCAAACCCTAATGCCACTGGAACCTGTCCAGCTTTTCAGGATGGTGCATGGCATCTACATAAAATGCAGGCACTGGAACCTTGCCACCTAGGGAGAGACGCTCTGTGCTGTGAACACGTTACTTGGGCGTGAAGTAACGCTTTTAATCTGACTCCTATAGGGAATAATAGCTTCTGGAGAGAGACTTCCTTTGGAGGATGAAATTTTGTAAGCAGGGTCTCAGCCCCTAAAACATTTTTTTCCATGTGCAAAAATGTTTGATAATGAGTGATCATCAGGTAACTTTGTAATTACCTAAGCAGGAGGGAGACACACTATATTTCCATAAAAAGAATTCTGAATGGAAAATGTAGCTTTGCTTATTTGAAAACCTTCAGTTCAATCATTTCCAAAAGATTTAATTATTTCAACATGTATTGTTGAGCTTTCACAATAGCTTACATTTCTCAACCCCAAAAGATGCTTCCAGTTACAGACATCTAATTCTCTGCTCACGGTTCTCTAAAGACACCTCTATACATTTAAATATAGGCTATTTCAAATCCTGGCAAGAAAGAAAGAAAGACCTTGGAGTTGCATCAAATAAATTTTTTTTTCCTCTCTTGTGAACACTTGAAGTAAATGTTATTCAGAATATTTTAATGCTGCCTTAAGGTTGGTATTTTAATTGCACCAAAGAGAAATTATTCATTTGTGGTTTCCCAATCAACTGTAACTCTTAACCAGTGTAAAAGATGATCTTAGTCTCACAATGTGAAAAAAGAACAAGCATTTGGGCAATATTTCTATTTTGGTGCCTTCTGTTGCCTTTCTGACCTGTACTTCTCTTACTTTAGACCTACCAAATGAATTACCTTCAACTAAAAGTGGCAATGCCAGGCAACTATAGTACACAGCTCTTGGAAATGGAGCTGGGGCTTCAACTCATGTGAGAGTAAAGACATTAAAATAGAAAGAAAGCATTCAGTGTATCACACTGTTGAAGAAATAAACACTAGGTAAATGCTTTAGTCCATCCTTCAGAGACATCACAGATCTAAGTAAATAGAAGTTACTATTCACTATTACCTCCTAAAATTGTGTTTCTGGAAAGAAGTTTTCTGTCACACACTGATGCATTCATTCATTCATTCATTGGCTCATGTGTTCCAAAATTTTTTTTTTGTCTTTTTGCTATTTTTTGGGCTGCTCCCGCGGCATATGGTGGTTCCCAGGCTAGGGGTCGAATCGGAGCTGTAGCCACCGGCCTACGCCAGAGCCACAGCAACACGGGATCCGAGCCGCGTCTGCAACCTACATCACAGCTCACGGCAACGCCGGATCGTTAACCCACTGAGCAAGGGCAGGGACCGAACCCGCAAGCTCATGGTTCCTAGTCGGATATGTTAACCACTGCGCCATGACGGGAACTCCCCCCAATTTTTTTTAACCACCATCTCCAATATCCCAATTAGGTGGCACTAACATGTTCTAAGGTCAACAGCATTTATTATAAGCACTTACTATATTCCAGGCACCAGGTTATGTATTTCACATATGTTAATTATCTCCTTGATTATTTGAAAATCCTCTGACACAGGTTAAGTTTCTCATCCTGCAGATGAGAAAACTGAGTCAAAGATAGACCAAACAATTCCCCAAGTTTTAACAGCTAGTTAGTTGAGGAATCAGGACTGGAACCTGCCTGGCCTCAGGGCCCAGTGTCTATTCACTAAATTGTACTCTATATGTATTGAAAGAGAAGGTACCTGGCCTTATATGTCTTCAGGCATTTCTGGGTTATTTCTTTGTCCAGAGCATTTATCACACCCATGCTGTTGACATTAGACTCTTGACCTCATATATCTATGGGTACAGGGAAGCATTAGCTGTGGGAATATGTGATCCAGCTCAAAGAGCAGTCCTCCTGATGGACTTCTAAAACTGTCTTCTCGGTAGAAAAGGCTTACACCACTGAGGCTGGGTAGAATCTTTTTATACAGGATATTGTTGACCTATGTGCCAACTATGAAGGTTAATCCCTAATTAGTGTTATAGTGTGTGCCAAGTATGACAAAGTCACGGCATATATTCTATAGCCTCACATGAAAATCAGTCATATTACCATACAATCCTGACTCAGTTTTATCTTCCTTTTCTGATTTATGAAAAAATAAAGTATTTAAGCATATGTGCATAATGTAGTTTCCCTAAATGGTTTAGTTAATCCTTGTATCTACTAAGGAACCTAGAAAATTAGCATATGCTATTTTTAGAGATGAATACACTGAGGTACGAGAAGTTTTTGTGGCCCAAAGGAGCTCTACTGGGACTGAAAGGAGGTATGGGGCTCAAAATCTAGGTCTCCTTGAAGCCTTATATTTAGTGAATGGAGCTGCTCTTAGATAACTCTGTTTACTTATGTGGGTCAGATCTTATTTTCTATTCAGAGTCACAGTTTCAGTATGTTCCCCCTCACTATTATCTTGAAATTCTCCCTGGTTGGCCTTAAAAATAACTCTTGTACTAGAAATATATTCAGTGAAATGCCTTTATGTTTTTCTTATGAAGAAATGATTGTGTAATAATGAAGCCCACAGAATGCTGAATATAGAACCATTTCACTACAAGAAGGCTGAGGACATACTCCTCACATGTTAGAAACCTTATTTGTTCTGATAAAGTATGATTTTGTATTTAAGCAAGGGAAACTAATAGAGAGGTCCCAGGAGTTCTTGCATTGATTATGTAACACAGTTTCCTTAAATAATTCCGGAGGCATTGTCCTCCCGCTCTAGCTAGGGGGAAGAAAAAAGAGAACTTGCAGGTTCAAAAGATATAAAGACAGAGGGAAAGCCAAAAATATAACCCAGGACTCAAGTATTTTCAGGCAGCTGTGCTATTTACTAGCAAGCATATGCAAATGGAAAGAAACTTGGTTCTAGTACCTGGAGTACAAAATAAGCATTTTTAGGACAATATTTCCTCAGGCAATTTCTAGAAATATCTGGTACTGTTTTATTATCTCTGTAGTCCTGAATAGAGGTTGTGACTCTCATGATGAGAAATAGCATTTTACTAATTCAAATAATATTCCTTTATACTGTCTTTGCTTAGATTTTATAAAGCACGTGTTTTCACACCATGCATTGTATATAAAATTATAAAATTCAAACTTGAGAATACCAAACTTCTAGGATCTGTGACTTATCGATGAGGGATCTAGAAGAAGGCACCTCCAGGTTCTTAGCACCAGAGGCAGGTGTACAGGTAGAAAACTGATAGGTGGCAAGAAAAAGTAAGGCACAAAATTAGAAGACTACCATTTCTGCCCCTGCACCATGGCCACAGAGCAGAGGAGAGGTTTCTACATTTCTTATAAGCAATAGCTAATGTCAGGCAGGAGGCTTATTTTGATCATAAAATAAAAAAGAAATGGATGAGTAGACTGGAAGATTGTGTAGTCATTAGCAACAGCCAGTAGAAGTCCTCACTGAATGGAGAAAAGGATTTACATTCAACAGCATGATGATGAAGTAGGAGGGACCTTGAGAGAACGTCATATCCAGTTTCCAACTTTAGGCCAGTACACTTCTAAATAGTAGTCATATACCTTACTCTTCTTGATGATGTTTTGATCAGAATAATTAATGCCAGCTGCCATATTGCTAACGTTAGTAATGGCTCAGCTCTCCAGGGAATAAGCTTCATAAGCTTATTTCTTGCTTATGAAGTCCAGTCCAGGTCAGGCAGCCCCTGCTACAGAGCAGCTGTGACATCTGATGAAGAGGGCCAGAGTGACACACTGGCTCTTTTTAAGGGCCAGGGCCGGGATGTGACTTACCTCTCTTCCTTCAATATTTTATTGGCGGGAGCTCAGTCATATGGTTCCAAACTAACCACAGAAAGATAGAAAATGCAGAGAAGTCCATAGGTACTTAGTGGGTACCAGTAGCCTCCCCCACAACTTCCAAGGACAGAGTGGACAATGAATTAGGAATAGTATTCTGAAGAGCTCTGAAAATGATGAGCACACACATCCTTGAGGAAGCAGATGGTCTAGAGGATGAAGTCTGTGATGCCCTGACAGTGTATAGACATGAGGGATGTAAGAAATGCCTGGGCAGGGAGTTCCTGTCGTGGCTCAGCAGTAATGAAGCTGACTAGTATCCATGAAGACACAGGTTCGATTGCTGACCTTGCTCAGTGGGTTAAGGATCCAGCATTGCTGTGAGCCGTGGTATAGATTGCACATGTGGTTAGGATCCCATGTTCTGTGGCTGTCACATAAGCCAGCAGGTGTAGCTCAGAGTCAACTCCTAGCCTGGGAACTTCAACATGCTAAGGTGCGGCCCTTAAAAAAAAAAAAAAAAAGACAAAAAAAGGAAATGCCTGGGCAGGTGGCTAGCTTAAAAGCCAAAGATTAAATGTTAATGTGTTTGTCTTTGGTTTTGCATTGAATGGAGAATGCATAGCATTTAAAACATTTTAATGAAGATGAGGAGGATCTTTCTATCCTTTAAATGGAAGAGGATAGGTCTGTGTTGATACATCCATGTTAAGTGTCTCTCTTTCATTTTTCCCACTGCCTTTTCCTTCCCTTGACTAATTGTTACCATTTTAATGAAGTGATTTGAAGTTCCCTTCAGTGTAGTATAAGTGAAATGTTCCTATCCTTCCCATTAAGACCTATAAACTAAGCTGTACTTTGAGTCGAACAGTTTAGCATCTGATTGAATGAGAGAGAAAGGTTATAAAGTTTTTAATGTGTGAATGCTAGATTCAAGTGTCAGAAATAGCCGGAGCATATAACATTTACACACGTGAATGTCCTAATCCCTAACGATGCTATCAACCACCCGCATAGCAGATTTCTGTTTGGTTGATAATTTTTCTTTTTTACAGTGTTTTAAGACACTTCTAAAAACATTTATAATAATTTACTCTACTTTGTAATTAGATTTAGTGATTAGAATCTTGCTCACTTACATAGCTGTTTCCCTTTAAATGAATGGCACCAGCTGGCTTATAGCTGAAACCTGATCTGACTCCCGAAGCCATCAGAGGGACCAGCATAAGGCAAAGCATAATGTGCTGTGAAGCTTTGTGAAAAGTAGCTGAGGGAGGTGTTTGACATTCTTATATATATATGTCTTTGCTAACACTATACACACACACACACACACACACATATTAAATATGAAGAAGAAGATTTTCATTTAAATGGAAACCTTGGCTATTCTGGGCATATATTCAATTACAGGACAAGGAAAGAGGCAATATTATATTCTCTCATACACCCTCTAATCATTAGAGGAAGGGCAAATAGCTGAAAATGTGCAGTTTGGACTTGAGCCTCTTGGGCTATGTTACCATCAAGAGAAATGTGATGGTGTATAATTAATGGGAGAAGGCATTAGCAGAAGGCTAAGAGAGCATAGTAATCACGAGCAGCCCTGAGTATTAATTGTTTCCAGGTAATTTTGCACAAGCTATTGAAGATGCAGTAAGTTATTTGTTTCACTCCCTTACTGTATAGTTAATGAGAAGCCCTATCAGGCTAGGCACTGTGCTTGCCTGATGCTGTCACAGAGCCAGGGAGTCTCACTCGTGGAAATCAGAGATCCTCAGTGGCTGTGGACTCTCAGGACCGAGTCACTTTCCAGATGAGGTGAAGAGGCTTGGCTGAGGCCAGAGAGAGGACAGGTAGGGTAACAGACAGAGGGAGCACTCACCCTTTCCCCATGGACTGAACAGGGAAGACGTGGGCTGAGACTCAAGAATAATTCCAGTGGCCAACAAGCCTGGTTCTCAGTCCATCTGGAGCTGTTTGGAACGGATAAAAGACACAAGAATCCCTCTCACTGATACAGCACTTCTCTGCCTTGTGAGGTCTGTGGCTTACTGAGAAGAAAGCAACTTTCATGTCAGCTGCCTGCAGTCAGTGGTAAGTGGTAGGCAAGAAGACCTACTGGGCCAGTGTGCATCCAATTGCATGACCACCATGACCACCTTGTCCTGATTCCTGCCTCACAACCTGCCTCTTGTGCTTGTGACCAGCATAGAGTTTGGACAGAGACTGGGGGCCTGCTCACTTCTCCCCTCTAATTCTCATACTTTCCATAGAGTCTCTACAGAAACTCTAATGCATTTCTGTAGGATTCTGGCATTGGCCCTGTGGACAAGCTGCTACCCCTGCTAGCTGCCGGGACGGTACCAAGTACAGAGCTGATGCAGAGCCCAGAAAGAGAGATTTCTCCCTCTCTGCTCTTGGAAGCGCTGCCAATTCTCTCCTTTCCTCAGTCATGACTGTGTCATCTTCTCCCCCAACCCTTCCCCATTTTCCCAGCAGTCTGTTGTTGTTGACATGAATCCAGAGTCCCACTCATAGTTAAAACCATTTCTTGTTGGAAGACAGGGTCAGTGGACACTTCATGTTGTATAAACACAAGCATTGTGAGCTGGAGACAAACACAGTCATGGAGGGTCACAATGCCTCAGAAAGCATTTGCCAGAGGGGCCTGGCCTCGCAGCATGGGACCGGTAGACTGCTTTTTGCAGGAATTGATCAGCTCTCCTAAACGCGGGTGTTGTGTATGTCTATGTGTAAGGCAGGGAGGCAGGTGGGGGAGATTTTGATAGGCAGTGTTTTTTTTCTTAGGACATGGAGGTTTGAATAAAACATCACGGCAGGGTGCAGAAACAAGAGAAAAGAAATCTTTGACATTTTCTCCATAACATGCCTAGGGCTCTGAGCAAACAGGGGGGACCTGAGGTGCCTCCATGTCTAACTTCACATTTAGCTCAAGATTAATGAGACTCACCACATTCAGGATTCATTTGTAGAAGCAGGGACAGAACATTCCTTCTCACTGCCACCACCGTGCCTGCCACTTGAGTTTTAAGAAGAGGAGAGAGAGAGAAGAGAAATCCCATTTGCTCTGGCCAAATTGAGGGAGAGGAAATGTGATACAGGGAGTATATAAGGTGTGTGAAGATGGATCTTGTTTCTGCTGTAAAATTGTTCAAGCTTTTAAAATTACAGATAGGAATATTTTCAGCATTATTAAAATACATTAAAATCAGAAAAGCAAGTTCTTAACTATATCACATTAATCGAATTGAATAATGCAGAGAAAATAAGCTAAAGTAAACCAAACTTCCAGAGTCTCTAAACAATCACTGGCATTTCTTTCACTGTACTCAGCACAACTACCAGCCAGGTTATCCTGGCTCTAATTGTACCTGGTTATCATGGCAACTGTTGAATTCAGTCAACATGGTAGCACCTCATATTTTAGCAGTAAGCAGTCTGTGATATATATCAAGGTCTTCCTGGATCTTCTTACCATAATCAGAAGGGCCGGTTATAAATTTAATACTTTCCCTTTCTATCTTTGAGACCTTGGCCAAGAGAATGAACCTTATTGAGCTTCAAGTTCATTAGTTATCCAACCAGAACATAGGTGGGAGGGGATGGTAATAATACTTGGTCAAGATATCACACAGCAATAGAGTGTGGATGAAATAAGGCAATATATATACCACTGGTTTACAAATTGTGTATTATTATACTACCTAAGATATTATTATTAATTATCTTTAATATTTCTCCTTACTTTTCTTCTTTCTAGTATCTTCTTTTATTATTTGACTTTCATTTGCCCTTCCAACAAGGAGCAAGCAACGATGAAATGGAGATCTGACCCCTATTCATCCACTTGAAGTTTTGCTTTTTATGTTTTCTCCCCATCACAAATGCTATATACCTATTTACCTCTCTGGAATTTTCAAAACCATTTATAATTGCAGAAAGTATTCTATTTCTTCCAGCTACATTTAATACTTGCAACGATTACTGTGTTTTATACCATTATGTATAATTTTTATAAATTATAATGGGCATGAATGTACTAATTCACAGTAGTAACTCTATTTGTTTAGAAGTAAACAATGTGAATGTTCCACATTCTGTTTGTAATGGTTTATGGTAAGCTTTGAACAGGGGCAATGCAAAGAAATTCTACAAACCTCCTGTCAAACCTATTCTTTGTCTAAGTAGTCTATCCTCTGGGCCCTTGAGTGGTGACAGAAAACAACTTTTATTATTTTCATTGTATCCTTGGCATGCTTTAGTTCACCCTAGTTGGTTTCTATTAGAATCTACCTCCTTTCCTTCGTGTAAAGAACATTATATGCCTTAAGCAACTAAAAAAATAGAATTTAGGCTAGTAATGTGGGCATGAAATCATTAAGTGCAAGGAATTCTTACAAGCACCGTAGTTACCTCTGCTTACTTCTGATTCCCAAAATGAAGTGAAAAAAACGAGATGAACAGTAAGCCATTTTGAAAATATTGAGTAACTATTCTTACTATTTGTGTGATAAGCTCATAGTGGCACTTCTGTTGAAACAGTCAAAACTGGCTGATCTAGGTCATAATTGTCATTGTTTTTATCCCCTCCTCATCTCTGCCTACACCCCTCACAGTATATGCATGCCACGCACAGGCCACCGCCTGTATGTGCTGTAGGCTCTCAGTAAATGTGGTTGGATTGTATTATTCTTAAGCAAAATAGACAGCAGATTGGTCTCTGAACCTTTTATACTTCTATTCCCTGATCACTTATGGCTCCTTTCTCTCTGACTTAAAATCCTCTCTGCTTTTGATATAAGGGCTTGTTTATGATTTTCTCTTAATAGCTAAAGAATTCATCCATGGGATACACACAATGTTTTCCTCACATTGAATTTAAAAAAAAAAACAAACCCAAAAAACAAAACAACAACAACAACAAAAAACAATGGAACACAGAAAAAAAATTGGTGGCCTGTAAAGTATTGTAGCTTTTAAGGAAATGTCATAGTTTAGGACTAAATCTTACTGGCTCTTCATTGAATAAGGAGGAGGGTTTTAGTAGCTGTCAGGTGACTTTTCATGTATTCTAAGGGTTTTATCAAACATCTCCCTTTACCACAGAGCATATATCTTTTAGACCACAGAGGTTTTGGGGGATGCCCTCTTCCTTTCTCTTAGAAAGTCTCAGGGAGCCACTTCTCAGACCTTGGAAACTACTCAGTTGCTATTTGCCACCTACCCTAGGTAACCTAATATTTTTGAGCTTCCCTCTACTCAGTACCCCCTTTGCTGCCAAATAAGAAAACCATCTGCTCTGGTTGGACAGTATCTAAAGATGATTCTGTAAGTTCCAGGAATGAGACATCAATTTGGCCTAGGTAAAGAAAGCAAGATAACAGATTCACTTCTACCATCTATCTATTAAATCAGCTTCTGGATGTTTCCCCAGATTAGCAAAAACAAATATCCAAACAGCTGGAATAAGGGTCTGGGAACAGGAAATTTTGGAGAAGCTGCCGACTTGCTGAGTAACTGCAGTCTGGGATGGTTCCATTTGCCCTCATTTAGCAAGGCAATGACCCGCACCTGGGAACAGCCACTTCCCACAGAATAGACCTATTGCTGAAGCAGCCATAATGGATACCCTCAGCCAGTCAAGAACGCAAATGTTGGCACCTGAATAATTTGTCCCCTCTTTAAACCAGCCCACACACTTAGATTCGAGGGTAATTTAGACCATTTAATAAATATAGAAAAATTCCAATTTAATATACTGTCTTTCCAGGTAGACTAGGGAACTCAACCAGCTGCAGATACCCAGGCCACACATGCAACCCCTGAAGTACACATGCACCACAGAGTGGGGTGTGAGCTCGGAGCATTTCTTTGTCCCACAGTTACCGTGCTTGAGTTCTTTATAGCAGTCTGCCTCAAGCTAACCCTCCGTTTTGATAGTACCTACTCTCTGGATGAATCTTCAGGGATGCTTTTGGTGTAAATCTGACGACCCGGAACAGGGTCGGGAACTCATAGAGCCATTAAGAATGTTATATAATGAAGGGCTCAAAGGCCCAAAGGAGAGTGTCTTACCCAGGTTTGGCCAACAGAGTAAAATGCCAGCTACATCTCAGAGGACTGTGGTGAGTGAGGCTTCAAGCACTTTTAGTTACATATACAGTTCAGAGATAGCTCCTGTCTGATTTAAAAAAAAGATTAAAAGAGGATGGCTTTTTCTTGACTGCATGTTGTTTTAATATGTCATCTTCATGAGCTTCCTCACTGAAGTTTCCCTGACTTCAGCACATTATTAGTCATATTAGCACTTGGCATTACTTTGTTTTATACATACGTTTTGTCTTTTTCCCTAAATTGCTAGCATATTATATCTCTTTCCTTAAGTTACTTTATTCATCATTTGCTGCATGAATAAGTGCAGCATTTGTAATCATTCCTGGCAGAGATATCTGAGGAACTGATGCCCGTAATGAGTTTCTCCTACCTTCGGCTTCATCTGACACTCAAAGAATCTGCAGTTCTCGTATTTTCCTACTCACCCATGAAATTTGTATCTAAAAGGAATCATGTTCTTGTAGAGTGCTCCTTTTCAAATACCTACTTTGGAGGCTGATGTTTCTTGGCTTTATAAATGAATCTTAATAGGAATGGGAGCTAGTACTAGTAGAGAAGAAATGATCATGGCTGGTTATTTTATTCTACTTCAAGCACTAGGACTTCAGAGACTCAAATTAAAGACACAAAATACCTGGCAACATCTGTTGTCTACAAGATTTACATTATAAATTATGTAATGGTGACAAATTTTTGTTTGGAGTGCTTTTTCTTGGGAGCCTAAGAGTTAAGCCTCTAAAAATTGGAGGAATAGTTATTTTACTTATGGTGGTAAACTCTCATAGCTTTATGTCACTTTTTGTTATAAGTGTCTGGACATTGACTAAAGGGCTGACATGTTGACATAGCTCTGCCCATTAGTAGGTAAGAACTGAGTACTTATTTGTGGAGTGATTTATTGTTAATGCCAGTATTAGTGATTGATTATGAATTATAATAATTACCTACACCTCTTGGCAATAATGGTGCCTGCAGAAATATAACTAGAATGCCATTAGCCATAGAAATGTATCAACTCTTTTATCATGTTATCTTAGAAGGAGTTAAGCCAATACTGTTTTATTAGCTAGTTTTAGCATGTGATAAATGATGGCTACACTACAGAACCTCTTTGAATTTACAGAACAAGTTCACATTCATTATTTGACTCTAATAGCAATTCTAGAATATTGCCTAATATCTAGTTTGTATATTACCTCTGGTTACCAGATGAGAAAACTGAGACTTAAAGATATTTAAATAATTTGTCATTAATTTGTTAATTTATGCATTTAGAATTTATTAAGCCCCTACACTGTGCCTGCTAATGGGGATTCCAAAGCAAATGTCAGAGAATATGTCTTGTGGCAGGGCAGGATCAAAAATCCTCTGGCTCTCAATCTAGCTCACTGTTCTCCATTTTTCAATCCTGTCATCCATCCTAGAAACTACCACAACATGCAGCAAAACATGCTTCACTGGCATTTTCAGAAGGAAATGCCAGGCTGGATGGATGTTTGATGTTTCACAAGATGGCATTTTTGTGTTATATTGTATATTTTTATTCTTATTGATGAATTTTTAGATCATACTTATTTAAGCCAAGTACAATTCCAAAAACATCCTACAGATTTCTGAACTCAACCCTTATATATACATGGCATACTGTTCTGTAGTCTGTTACATATGCAAAAGATAAAGCTTAAGCTTGTCTAGTCTTAACAAAAGAAAGGTTAGAAATTGGGAAGTTGACACTGTTGTGTTTTTAACAGCCCCCTCACACCACACACACAGTAGTACATACACCTTGCCCCAGCTTCGAATGAACAATAACTGAGACCAATTTGCTGCTAATTTGTACCATTAGGAATGACATTTTGAATTGAATACAAGTAATAACTGTTAATTATTTGAGGTTATGGAAATGAGCCAACTGCCCACTTTTCTGCCCTACTCTGGAACTGATTATTTTCCTTCTGTAGGCTGGCCAGTTAGGGACCAAGGATAAAGGCATTAAAACATTCACAGCTAGAATTAGATGGTTTTGCAAACCTAGGATTATTTTTAAAGTAATGTGCATTGGTAGATATGAACCAATGCTAAGCATGCAACTAAGTTGGTTTTGTGGAAGCCCAATGAATACCTAAGTAGAGATGGCAAATTTTTCCTTCTATGAAAAGGCTCCTCTTCAAATTTTCCCTTATTATGACTGCTTCTCAGTTCACAACAATTAGAATTCTTTGGCTTAAGCAACAGAAATTGACTGGCTAATTTGATGTAAGAAGGGGGGTGATACACTGGAAGAATATGGAATAGCTCACAGAATGAAAGTAAAGGCAGAAAAATCTTGCCATGGAAAGCACAAAATCTTGCATCTCACATGCATCATGCAAGTTGCAGACACTAGAGAAAAATAAGCCCTTTCACGTGGCTGCTCTTTCATGATAAGTATTGGCAGCCTATTGCTGAGGAACAAACCAGTCCAAAATTCATGTGTGTACAACAATAGTTATTCTTTATTTTTCACAAGTATGCAAGTCAGCACACTTCTAGACAGGGCTTCCCTGTAGGTGACTGGATTCCTAGAGTTGTCAGATTCATCAAATAAAAATAGAGAATGCCCAGTTAAATTCTAATTTTAGATAATAAATAATTTTAGTATAAATATATCCCATGCAATATTTGGAATATACTTATACTAAAAAAGTTAATGTTTATCTGAAATTCATATTTGACTGAGTACTTTATATTTTATCTGGCAATCCTATTTGTCAGTTCCCATCGTCTTTCTCCTGGGACCAAAAGGCTTAGTTGAGCATCTTCTTCTCATGGTGATAGCAGAAGCAGATGATCAAGTGAGTACAATTGTGCAAGCACTTTGCAAGACTTTACTTATATTACCTATACTGATATCCTTGGCCAAAACAAGTAACATGGTCTAGGAATGGAAAAAATGTGTACCACCCACTCTGGGAGGGTATGAGCATGGCAAAAGATATGGAAACAGAGAAGAGTAGAAAATTGGAGCCATTAACGCAGTCAGTCAGTTTCAACCTCTTTTAAACTGTTTTTTGTAAAAACCAAGGTCCCAGAAGGGAGAATCTGAAATGCCCAACTTTGGTCATTTTCCTTGGCTGTGGAAAATAAGTCACCTGATTGACAATCCCAACAAACCAATGACAGTGAGATGAGAGGTGGTTCTCCAAAGTACAAACAGGTCATCTTATCAGAAGAAGAAGGCATGGATTCGGTCAGGTAAAACACTCCACTATGTCTCTGATTTTGCTTGCATTTCCACTTTTGATCACTCACCAGAGATAATAGTCTAGTAGAAAAAGAGAAGGACTGATTTGAACCCTGGAGGACTGTACAAACATGCCCACAAAAACCAGGGCAGACATAGTATGTAAGAAAGTTACCAAAAGAATGAGAAGGGACAAGAAAATCATGGGTGCTAGAGCCAGACTGGCTGTGTCATAATCTTACTGAATGCTGGTTCATTGCACAGCTGAAGGAATTCATGTATCCAGGTGCAACTAGATGTTAGCATTATTTTAGAAACTGCCATTCAATTTATACTGGATAGAAAAACAACAACATCATACACTTCTTTAACACAGAACTTATATGTATTTCAATGAAAGAATATTACCTACTTAATAATTCAGATTTTAAAATTAGAACTCTTAAATGTGGCATGTTCATGTGGAATATAAAATATGGCACAAATTAACCTATCTATAGAACAGAAACAAACTCATGAACACAAAGAACAGACTTGTTGCCAAGGGGGAGCGGGAGGTAGTGGGATGGACTGGGAATCTGGGTTAGTAGATGCGAACTGTTGCATTTAGAATGGATAAGTGCTCAGATCCTACTGTATAGCACAGGGAACTATATCCAATCACTTGTGATGGAACATGATGGAAGATAGTATGAGAAAAGGAATGTATGTATGTGTATAACTGGGTCACTTTGCTGTACAGCAGAAATTGACAGAACATTGTAAATCAACTATAATAAAAAGGAAAAAAAAAGAAAGAGAGAAAGAAGCCTTCCTGTTTGCCTCTTTCAGATTAGTGACAAGCATAGGTAAATAATCCAGCAATTATGGTTCAGCGTCATGTGGAGAAAGAAGTTCAAGGTGTATGTGAAGATGCAAGAGGGACACCCAATACGGAACCAGGAGAGGGGGTGGGGTGGGGTAGAGAATGACAGGACTATCTTCCTGTAAAAAAATGAGAAAACAAAATGACAATTGGAAACCTGAAGGGGGAAAGGGGATAACCACATGAAGAGTTGAAAGAAGACTGTTCCATATAGGGAAAAAAAAAAAAAAAAGAATGTTAAATGCCTAGGAGTAAATGAGCATAGTGCATTCCAGGAACCAAAAGTTGTTTGATCTGACTGGATAATGCAATGCAAAGGGAATAAGAAAGTAGGAGAGAGAAGCAGGGGCTAACCATGAATGACCTATTAAGCCATATTAAGAAGTTTTGATTTTATCTTGAGGGCAATGAGATTAATCAGAGGGTACTATGCTCACATTTGCAATTGAGGTAAAAAATATTCTGATTGCTGTATGGTGAATGAATGACAGTGAGCTTGGGGAGAGGAGTCAAAGGAACTAGTTGTAATGCTTTTGCAGTAATTCAGGCAAAAAAAGAGAAATGTTGATGGCTGAAACAAGACTAGTAGGAAGGAAACTGAGAGTAATAAATGAATCTGAGAGATATTTAACAGTCATAAGCCATAGAACTTGGAGGTCCATATTATGTGGGGGCAATAAAGGAGAGAGAGTTTTCAAGGGAGATAAAACTTCTTTTTTGGTTTTGGCAACTGTCTGCACGATGATATCTTTACTGAAAAAGCAATCACAAATTGCGAGTGCTCTGGGGGAACCCTAATTCTGAGTATGTTGAATCCTGGATTTCTGCAAAGTAGTCAATGAAGATGCAGAATAGTTAGTTCACTGTAAGTGTAGATATAAAGATAATGAGAAAAATCTGGGCTGAAGATACTGATTTGGTAGTCATCAATCACATGGCCTTAACTTCTGAAGCTAGAGAGTATATGAGATCACTCTCAGTGAATAATATAAAAACAAGACAGTGATCAAACCCTCAGATCTTTAAGAAATGGGACAAGAGATGCCCAAAAGTTAAACTCAGAAGCCTGGCCAGAGGGGTAGAAGGAAAAGCAATTGAGTTTGGTGACATATGAACTAAGACCTAGAAACTAAGAAACTAAGAAAAGAAAAGGAGGAAGAAAGTTAGTGTCAACAAAGTCAAATACTTCAGCGAAAATTAGGGATAATAACAAAAATTGTTCATTGGACCTAGAAATAATATGACCCAAAAAAAATCGGTGAGTTTCTGGAGAGCAGTTTCTTCAGAGGTTAATAAGAGAAACCAGGTTGCACTGAAGGTTGGAGTGTAAATGGGAAATGAAGACAAGGTGTAGAGCAATTCCTTCGAGAAATTTGGAGATAGGAAGGTTGCAAGTAAATAAGAGGGTAAGATGGGATTTGGGGAGGGATTTCTTTCTAGAGCAAAAAGACTACACCATATATAAATGCTTATGGGGAGAAACTAATACAAAGTACAATAAAGTAGGAAGATAGATAATTGATGGAGTAGAAACTATTGGTTAGTGACCCAGAGGAAAGTGGGAAACAGTGTCAACATGATTGCATTTCCAATTGTGCAACACAAACACTTTATGAACTTCTGGCTCCTGAGACCCATGACCAGAGTATGTTGTCCTTAATTAGGAGAAACAGTGTCATCAGGTGGCCAAAACATAGCTCTGTAGTTAATTATTCTTGATTTTATTCCAAATTTTATCACCACCTGTCTGGGTAACATTGAGCAAGTGATTCCACCTGCATACCATGTAAAGTCAAAGCCCTTAGTGCATAGAGACAATATGAGTAAATTTTTATCATAGATAATAATTCTCTGGGATTTTGACCATTGGGGATTATTTTCTGTTTGTAGATTTGCATGGTTATTTATTAGGGATATGGAGTCTTTCCCACTCCACTTTTTTTTTTTTTTGTCTTTTTGCCATTTCTTGGGCCGTTCCCGCGGCATATGGAGGTTCCCAGGCTAGGGGTCTAATCAGAGCTGTGGCTACCAGCCTATACCACAGCCACAGCAACGCAGGATCCAAGCCGTGTCTGCAACCTACACCACAGCTCACGGCAACGCTGGATCCTCAACCCACTGAGCAAGGGCAGGGATCGAACCTGCAACCTCATGGTTCCTAGTCGGATTTGTTAACCACTGCGCCATGACGGGAACTCCCCACTCCACTTTTTAATTTAAATCAGAATACTTCTGTTTTTCTTTACTCTGTCCTGTCTTGGAATTCAGAATTAACTATAAATTGAGTGATAAGAGCTCTTATAATTACTAAACAGCTTCCTGTTTGGATTTTAGGTACCAGTTTTTAGATTGTTAAGGAAGGTACCTAGGATATCCAAGTCTTGTTCTTGACCACCCTCATGTCATAGGTCTATGCTATACTGTAGAGTTTTGGAGATGTTCAGAGCCATGGCTTACTTAATTGGGAATTATAAGCTGTGAATATTAAACAAGAGAACAGTTGGACACTCAAGAGCTCTTTGGTCCAAGCCTGGCCATATTTCTTGATGAGATCATCCTTGACAAGCCATTATTTTACTCGGGGCCTCATGTTCTTTCCTGTTAAATGGGTATAATCTTTCAGGACCTCATTGTAAAAGTCAGAAAGGTATAGTACAAGTCACTGTATTAATATGGGAAAACAGGAAACAGAAACTCTACAAATAGAAATTGCTATATAGCAGGAATTAACTACATTCTATTTCTGCCATTGGGTTTGATTTGGCATCACTGGTTCCTACCCATAGGTCATATAAGATGTCATTGTGAGAAGATGCAAAGGTCATGAGAATCTTCCCCCACTTCTTCCTTGTGGCAGTCTGACCTGGTCAGTTGCCCAAACATCATCAATGACTGCTAATAGGGATTTGTAGGGATTGAATGGTTATTAGGCAGCTGCTTCTACAAGCAGAAAATGCTCCTGTTTCATTTGTCACTGCACAGAGTCTCTAATGGGCAGGAAGAGTGAGAAAAAAATAAGATAAAGATTTTTTTTTTTTATTATTGAACTCCTTCATGCTCTCTTGCCTCCTTCCCAACCTCCTGCCATACTTTCTCAGGGACAGCATAAACAACTAAGAGTTTAAAAAAAAAAAAAAGGAAAATCACAGTCAAAGCATGAACTCTGCAATTTGTAATCAGTGTGTAACCTCTGCGATGAAATTTGTGAGTAAGTAATTCACTTTCCACTTAAGCCCACCAGTATGAGATCTAATGTTGCTGCCCTGAACACTAATGAAGAAAGTCAGACGGCAGTACAGCTAGTCCTTGGGGACTCACTTCTCACATCACCAAAAAGTAATTTCCGTCATTTTGGGCCATCTGGTAGCCTGGATGTGAAGATGAAGTTTCATTCAAGTAGGGCTTAAGAGCGTGGGCCCCAGAGTCTTTTTAGATTTAAATCTGTTTTCTGTTTCTCACCTAGCCTCCTCCATAACATAGTTTCCAACCCATAAATAAAATACTCATAGGATATCATTTCCTTATTATCAGGAGTTATTCAGATAATACTTGTAAAGTAACCTACATAAGGTCTTAATGTGTAGTAAATGCTTAATTAAAGTTAACTATTATGAAAGTGTTAGTAGTAGTGGTGGTAATAGTATTAGGAATAATTTTTGTAATGTCTACCTGTCTGTGATGTAGGCCTTATTAATTCAGTTTTAAGCTCTAAGGTGTATCATCAGGCCCGTCACACATAAAGATGATATTGAGGCTTTTTATTGTGATTAACCAATAGTTCCCTTATGAGGTTAAATTGTAAGCAACCAGGTATTACCCCAGCTTATTAGCACAGCTATGCATTCTGTTACTAAATAACATGGGTTTTCTTTTCCTTACATTTGGAGGAGATATTGGACTATATTCACTTTATAGAAACAAGAAAATAAATGTAAGTAATACTTAGTGGTAACAAAATTTATTCTTAATGTGTATCAATGTGCATGCTCTTTAATACCCAAATAAGGTCCATTCTAATCAGAAAAGGGCTAAGATATTTTCATTATATTACTCTGCGTACTTCCTGCAGCACTTGACCATAGTGGGGAGATTTTAACCTTATAGTAAGACCCCTGCTTTTAATCCACTCACTAAGTTTCTAAGATGTTCCTAAACCACACAGTCTTCTTAACTCAAAAATTCAAATGGTTTCATTCAAAAAGGAATTTAGCTCAGATTTGCTGCTTTCAGGTTCATGAGCCAATACTGCAAATCTGCTTTTACTGACATGGTTACATAGTCTGTTTACTTTTGTCTTTATAGTTCCACCAAAGATCTCCAACATCTCCTCGGATGTCACTGTGAATGAGGGCAGCAATGTGACCCTGGTCTGCATGGCCAATGGCCGTCCTGAACCTGTTATCACCTGGAGACACCTTACACCAACTGGTAAGCAAGCCTTCAGGCTCTAAGACTCCGTAAGCTATTTAGAATATCCTCATGCTTTTGAGATTCCATTGTATCAGAAAGGCAAGTATGTGTATTATTATTAAAACACTATTAAAATGGATACATAGGACTTGTTTAGGGTCCTCTCTGGTCTTGTGTTTAGCTCTATAAAGTCTACAACCTTAGGTAAAAAAATATGTAGTCCTATAGTGTATATAAAATATATATTTTTTAGTTCTATGTTTTATATATATTTAGTTCTATAACTTATAGATAATATATAGTTCATTTTCTTTCTTTCTTTTTTTTTTTTTTGTCTTTTTGCTATTTCTTGGGCCGCTCCCGCGGCATATGGTGGTTCCCAGGCTAGGGGTCGAATCGGAGCTGTAGCCACCGGCCTACGCCAGAGCCACAGCAACGTGGGATCCGAGCCGTGTCTGCAACCTACACCACAGCTCACGGCAACGCCGGATCTTTAACCCACTGAGCAAGGGCAGGGACGGAACCCGCAACCTCATGGTTCCTAGTCGGATTCGTTAACCACTGCGCCACGACGGGAACTCCATGATATAGTTCATTTTCAGTGGAACACTCCCTCAGGGCAACAAATATAAAATCATTAAATACATTAGATGACTTAATATTATGACTAAAATATATGCCAGGTTGGTGTACGAGTGTCTTGAGGCAATATTTTTTTGTGAATTAAATTTCCATAGTTCTGTATGTGTGTGTGTTTTGCCTTGCTTTTAAATATAGTTTCCAATTATGTAGCACCTTGTGAAGTAATCTTTCAGAAACAATGCAAAATTATTTGTGACTTTTAATATCCTGTCCCTAACATCTGGCTCTGTGGAGGATCACCAGGCATGGACAATGCTGCATGAGCTCATTATGGATCCCCAGCTATTGATGCTAATTCAGTAAAAGTTAGAAAATTTCTCAGAATTATCTCCCACATCTTTCCCTCCTTTTTCTCACCACCATCACTATAACTGGGTTCTGAGATCCTGCTGCCTTTTGAGCTTCATTTAAATATTTTCCCAAATTATTTAGGATTAACTACATGCATCCTCTTTAACCCCACAGATTATATTTCCTTATATGCAAAACCATGCCTTTGCAAATGACACAGTATTTGTAGAATGGGGCCTGCTGTTTAGTTTTTCCAGAAAAAGGAGTTATGGATCTATTATTCATATAAAATGTTATTTATTTTGGTAGATAGCCCCCAACATTTAACTGATTTGTATCTGATATCCTTGCAAAGTTTTCTCATATAAATATCTAGAGGTTTAGATTATAATATATTAATTGTGAAATGAATACCATAATTTGTTGTGCAAAACTAGACATACAATGGAAACAACCCTGAGATATTTCTGAAAGGCCAGGGAAGTGTTAGGTTATAGTATCTTTAAATAACTTTGTATTTTGTGGTGTGAGAATATGAGCCCCCATTTTCATATTAGTCCTGAAATTAATTTATCAGATGAAGTTTGGACCAACATATGTACTGTCCTTTATTTAGGCAGCTATTCTTATTAAAGGTTTCTATTTCTTAAGAAAATGTCACTCAAAACCCATTCTAATTGCAAATCACACAATTTGTTGTTTATTGATGATATATAAAAACAGTAAATGAGGCATTTATTTGGGAGATCAACCTCATACTCAATATCCTCTTGTTCCCATTTTAAACCTCACCTGGGGGGGGGAGGGGAATCATATGAAGGATTATCTGAAGTATGAACCTCTAGTTATCACATACCTTTCCCTTGGATTAAATTAAAACTCCAGGGCACATTCTACTTGAATGGAGTTATACTAACCCCCAATCCCACGCCACCTAGACCTGTCCCATGTAGAATTGCTTTAACTGAATGACGATTTGGTATCAAAGCTTGGGGCACATATTTAAGGATGTTATAAAAGATATCCTCTAAAATCATTGCATTTTCTGCATGTTGTCTTTGAGAGATTAACTGTATTACATGGTTTCCTCTGAAAGGACCTTTTGAGGAGGTTCCTCATTGTTTTCAGTATTGCTCCTGTACTTTTTCTAAGCAATGGTTTGTTTTTTTAAATCAACCAAATGAATTTTTACAAATAGTCATGAGTCCTTCGTCATAATTTCTATTGCCAAACTGATAGCCAAATCTGTAAAAGGAGAGAGGCAATCATGTATCAATTACACATTAATGAAATGGATTTTAACTATATGGGATTTTATGGTATCACATCCATATACAGACACATTTTTGTTTTCATCTTGTTTTCTTACCATTATATTCATATTGCCTTACCTTTTCTAACTAATTTAAATGTTTATGTAAGTATATTATTTGTAATCTGTTAAATTTTTGTGGAATAAGTGGTAAATAAAAGAAGGGAAGAAAGACAGTAGGTTGATTATATTCTAGTTATAATCAAGGAATGAACTACAGTAATAAAAAATACTCTATTCCTTTGGTACACCATTGACTAGTAGAGTTTTTCTTTTTTTCCAGAGAAAAATGCTATTGGTGACCTGAATCTAAGCACATATTCTTTTTTATCCCCTCAGTTCAGAAAAATAATGAGATCAGACCTGAGTTCCAAGGCCTTCCCAGGCTTGTTCTAGGAGTTTAGATCTTCATGGCTAACTCTAATAAACTTTTCATGATAGTAAACATATGATTTAACCCTCAGTGACTTGGTGATTCATGATGTTTCAAGTCGTTAAAAGACCAAAGGTCAAGCCAGATCTTCTAGAATAAAGAAAGCATTTACATATACTCAGAGAACCCTAAAGACTTCAAAATCAACTAGAGAAATTGATGTACATGAAGAGATTCACAGTAGTTAGGCCAGAGATCAGAAAACTATAGTCCCTGGGCCAAGTTCAACCTGCCTCACTCTTTCACTACCTCCAAACTAAGAGTAATTTTTAAAGGAGTTAATAGCCAAAAAAAAAAAAATCAAAAGAAGAATTCTGTTCTTTAACATGCAAAAAAATATGGTATTCTAATTTCAGTGCATATAAGTAAAGTTTCAATAAGATACACCATGCTTATTCATATACATGTTGTCTGTGGGTGTTTATATATATGTAAATAGCATATATATGTATATATAAAATACACACACACACACATATATGTGTGTGTGTGTGTGTGTGTGTGTGTGTATATATAAAACCAAAAATCTAAAATATTTTCTATCTGGTACTTACAGAATTATTTACAGACTCCTGCTCAAAACTATGGCTTGGGGCACAGGACAACGATTTTCTGCACTCATCTATGACTCCACAGGGCTTTGGGGATAGCCCCCATCAAGTTCCTAATGATATCTCCAAGGAAAGGACTTTATTCTCCTATAATCTATCTTGGCCCTCTCTATAGGTCAAATTCTTTTCTGGCACATGCAAAACTAACTCCCTGCTGCATTCACAGACTCCAATTCTCCCTACAACAGATATTAATTCCCAAGCCTACTCTTTTATCTCTTTCACATCTGACCTAAATAACCACCTGATCATAATCACATTCCTGGTGACAGGAGAGAGAATTTACCTTCACTGTTCTATACAGAAAAGTAAGAGCTTTTTGGGGGGGTGGTGTTTTCCTTTTCATGATTTGGAAACAGAGGGTGATCCTTTTCAACCTATAAAGCAAAGCCTTTCATGGTAACACCCAAAGAAGAGACTCTGCTTCCTCTGTGACAGAAAAGCTACCTGCAACCCGTGGCCATGCAAGCAAAAACCCCCAGCTAGCTTTGTTCAATTATTAATTGTGCCTTCAACAGTACAGAGTGTGACTGCCTTGCAGAGGAAATGTACCTGTAATTAGCTGGACCCCACAGGGACTTTGAGCCCTGAAAAGGGGAAGGTTTCATGCAGGGTTCACAAGTACCTGATTACCTGTCATTGATGACACAAAGCATGGGGGGGAGGAAAGGAGATGCAAAGTATATTTGTATGAAAAGAAGAATATTTATTATCTCGTCATTCAGTCCTTTTAAAAAAATTTGGTTGGGTCATTTTATTTCTCTTTCTTTTGACATCTGAAATTTCTTTTTCAAGTATACTGCAAGTATTATTAAAGAGGGAAATTAGAAGAATAGTAAATTTTTTAAATATACAAAATCAAAACATATACCCAACATAGATGGAGGAAAAGAGATGGATGTATCTGATGGTTGCCTTCCTTATATTTCTGATTTCTTAATTTTTCTCTCTTCTTCAGTTATTCTGTATAGTTAAAATGATGTGTCACATATGAGGTTGTTAAATGTGACCTATTTTCCCTCTTAATTAAGTTAGACTTTCATAATCCTGTAACTCCCAGAGGGCAATTGCACCGTAACATGTATTTTCTATGGAGTGTTTGATCTTCGTTCTGTGAGCAATGCTGCTCCCATCTTCATTTAACTTTGTTTCTAAATCTTTCTTCTCACATTCCGGAGGAAGTCCCTTTCCCAAATGTGCCTCATATGCTGTTAGGATTGTTCATGGTTACAGAATTTCTGTGCATTTTATTTTTACAAAGGTTTTCATAACCTCACTAGCTTCTATACCTGAAACCCTCAAAAGGCACACTGAGAACCTAGACCCTTAGGCTGAGGACAACTTAGCAGGTACCATACAATTTGCATGTCCAAGCCAGAAACCTGCTTTGACATCAATACCATGTATAGAAATCTCATGTAAAAAATATATTCTATTTAAAAAGTAAACACGCTAATTAAAAAAGATACATGCACCCCAGTGTTCATAGCAACATTATTTACAATTGCCAAGATATGAAAGCAACCTAAGTGTCCATCAACGGATGAATGGATAAAGATGATTGGTATATATATCCAGTGGTGTATTACTCAGCCATAAAGAAGAATGACATTTTACCACGTGCAAGGATATGGATGGACTTGGAGAGTATTGTGCTAAGTCAAATAAGTCAGATATCAAAAGACAAATATTGTATGATATCACTTATACATCACATTAATGGATATAACACACAAAAAAAGACTCATAGAGAACTAACTGGTGATTTCTAGTGGGGAGAGGAAAGGAAGGAGGGACAATACAGGGGCAGGGAATTAAGAGGTACAAGTTATTATGTAGCTTTACAGGAATATACTGTACAAAACAGAGAATATAGCCAATATTTTATAATAACTATAAATGGAGTATAACCTTTGAAAATTATGACTCACTATGTAGTATACCTGTAACTTATATTTTGTATCAACTGTACTTCAATTAAAAAAGAAACATTTTCTATTTTTATGGGGTGGGTAGGAAAACATTGTTCTGGGAAGAACTAGGAAGACTCTGAAGAGTGTGAAATCCCCTTTCTCATTGGAGGTTAGCTTTCACTCGCTTGGTCAGACATTCTCTTTTAATTCATTTCCAAGTTTGAATTCTTATCTAATGGTACTCTTAAACTCCATTAATGTTAATAGCACCATCTGTCTTACTTCTAATTTTATAATTTACCCAATTATTAATATGTGCAGCCTAGACTCTGTCCTCATAGGTTTGGGAGAAACACATAATGTTAAACTAAACCCCCTTTTTTAAGTTGAATTCCAGAGCACATGTTGCAGGTAGCTATTACATGCTCCTTTCAGCTAGCATGCTAGAATTAGTATGACTTCACATTTTACACAGAGGATATGTGATCTATAGTTGAAGTTTCAGGAAATTGTTTCTATGGGGTTTTGTCGTGTGGACCTTCCAGAAGGTTCTATAAGTCAACCTTTGGTAGTGGAAGAATCAAACCTGTGTACTTTTCAGGTTAAAGGGTCTTGACTATTTAATGATCATTCAAAGAAAAATAATGGTTCAACCTCTTCTATTTATTGCTTGTATTTATTTCTTATGGTTTTTGTCTTTTAATATTTTCCCTTTACAAAGAAGAGAAAAATTAAGAAAAATCTTGCTACATTTTCTTTTAATTATCTTACTTATATGTTGGGTTTAAAATGTATGTTTTATCAATACAGAATTATATTCAAATTACTCTTGACTACAATTTGTTCTTCTGGCAAGAAGTATTTATAGAATGCTCACTCTGTAAAAGAACAAAATGAAGAGCAAGACAGACATGGTTCCTGCCCAAATGGAACTTATAGTTCGACAACAAGTAGAGTATTAAACTAATAATTGCATGAATAACCCTTTAATTAGATTTATACAGTATAAGAGAAAATCATAGCATTCAATAAGATAGAACAGGACCATATAGCAAAATCTGCAAGGCCAGCAAAGCTCCCCTGAGAGGGGCTTATGCTAAGACTTCAAGGATGAATAGAACCGGGCTAAGAAAATAAGGGAGGAAAGAATATCCTGGGCAGAGAAAGAGCATATATAATAATGCATTTCAAAATCCAGACCAGCACCTTTATGTGAAAACTATGATGTTAATGTGTTAATGTTTAGTTATGATATTCTTTTCTTTTTTCTTTTCTTCTCTCTCTCTTTTTTTTAATGTTCCCCACCCCATGGCATATGAAAGTTCCCAGGCCGGGGGTCAAATCTGAGCCACAGCTATAACCTATGTCACAGCTGCAGCAATGCTGGATCCTTTAACCCCCTGCGCTGGGCAGTGCAACCTGAGCTGCTGGAGATGAATTCATAATCCACTGCAGCACAGTGGGAATTTCTGCTTTTCTTGTAATGTTTAAATCCCTTTCTTCAGCACATATTATTTATATTCATTTTCTAATATTCCTAGTTTCCCTTTTCAAAGAGCAGAAAAATAAGGAAAAATCTTGCTATACTTTCTTTTTAGAAACTTGCTTGCATATTGATTTTATTTTTTGAATTATTATTATTAAAATTACAGTTGATTTACAATATTTCATCGAGTTCTGTTGTACAACAAAGCGATCCAATCACACACATTTCCCTGTGCTGTACTTCTGCAATGTAGTATATACCAGTGTATATACTTTCCTGGTATAGCAGGTATAGACCGTTATTTTTATGTGTGAATATCTTAAACTTAGGTCAGGAACATATTCTTTTCCCATGTACATAACTCCACAGTAGCTTAACCAAGTAAGTACAAGCTCTTTTTCAATAACCTTATCATTAAAACAAATGGATTATTTGGAAAATGAAGATTACAAGATTTAACTACATGATTACTAGCCTGAAAACCTTAAGAATCCTTAAGAGACTCACAATAGCTAGCATTGACAACTTTTAAACCATGGGGGTATTTCCACAGCCAGATGTGCTAGCCATTCTGATGAGTGCTGTACATGTACTGTTGTACCACCAGCAATTCGTTCTCACCCCAGTGCCCTTGCACCACCAGCACCCTCATCATCAGAAGCCCAGAATACGCTTCCTGAAGAGAAATGACATCGTAGATGTGTCCTCGGAGGACTAGCTTGGACTCGAGTGCTCTAACACATTTTGGAAATTTGAGTTTTGTGGGGAGGGGAACAATAGCTTAATCATAAACTTTGCACATGACCTAGTAGAACAGAAATAGAATCCACATCTCTCAGCATCTCATGACGTCAAATATTTTTGCCATTATTCCAAATAGTCTGTATTTTCTAATTTTAAAATAGGTCTAAAAATAAAATCTTTGCCAAAGGTTATCGTGAGAATTAAAAGAGAACGTGTAGGCAGAGTCCTGAGCACAGGGTTAGTTATTATTAATATTCTTATTTTTAATATCTATTTTAACTCTTTTCCATACTATAGTGATAGTTTGGGGGAGACAAATAATTTGATTGTAAACAATCTCCATGCCGTCTTTATCCATTCCAACACAGCAATGAGGGAGATTTTTTTTTAATGGTTTCTTTAAGGTCAATCTTAATATTTTACATCTTATAATGATATTAGATCACATCTCAACACACTCACAGCATCTTATTAAGGAGAGATTTTTCTAGTGTGGCTTTTTCATGCATCCATTCTTCTTGTAGGGGACAGTTTCTCAGAGTGTAGCTATGTAACAGCTAATACTTTGTTAACTATAACTGTGGAGAACCTGTAGATTACAAATCACAATGCTTACTATTTTTTAAACAAAATTAATATTTCAGGCAATTATAGTACTATGACACTAAAAAAAAATGACCTGCAATGTTCAGGAGTGAGCCACTGAACGGAGGGGCTATGCAACAGAAACAAAATTAAAAAGAAGGCAGTAAATTATAGTTTCATGGAGAAGCATATTAAAAAGATCAGAGGGTAATGAAATAGTTGAAATGGACAGATATTAACACAATAAAATTGTGAGATTGAGTGCAGGTTAATTTACCTGGGAGCCAAGCAAACCACAATAGAAAAGGAGACAAGAGGACTCACTATGTATTTGATGTGGTTTGTGTACACAAGAAAAAGTCACAGATGGGTTGTGTAACTTTTGTGGACCTTCCACAATGAATTTTGCAATCTTGACTGTGGATGTCAGGTAGGGTCAGTCCTAAATTCCCTCATAAAATATCAGAGTAGGGCCTTGCTAAGAGGGACAAGCCTAGGTCCTATGAATAAAGGCGTTCTCCCACGGTGGTTGAAAGCAAATGAGATAAAGGACCAGTTCAAATAGATGCTCAGGGAGATAAAAATTGTCTAAGCCAGAAACCTGAGACTCATCTGGGCATCTTTCTGTTCCTTTTCCCTGGCAATGATTCATTTGACACATAGTTTTGATTCCACATTTTTCATAGCTACCAATCTCCTCTCCCCATTGTCATTGTCAGGATGTAGGCAGACCAATCTGATGTAGGCAGAATTGACTGTTTGGACAATTTGTCCAATTTTCCATTTGGACCTCTTGTTGCTAGATATTTACCTCTACTACAGAAATACTATTTCTAAATTTAAAAATGGTTGAGTTAATTTTCCTGCTTAATCTCCCATTGCCTTCAGGATAAAGTTCAAACTAAGCTAACTTTCCTACCCCTAAACCCCTAATCACTGAGCTTTACAGAGTAGGTAGATTATACTACTTATGTATCAAGAATATGTCTTGTCTACTTGCTTTGGGGCCTTCACACATCCTGTTTCTCTTCTTGAAAGATGATTTCTCACCTCACCTGTATCATCATTTTGCCACTATAACTTCTTGCAAGACCTTCAAGATGACACTCCCTGTAGGAAGCCATATAATCACAAAAATAAAATTGCATTTTAATTATGTGCAATCTCTAGATTATAAGAGTCATAAAAATGCAGAAACCATGTCCTACTTATATGTATATTTTTAGCACATTGCCTGGCATATTATAAGTACTCAATCACTTGATCAATTGAGTTATTCAATTAAGGGCTTTATAAAAATAGTACTGTGGGAAATAACATCATGAAGTATAAACTAAATACACATTGACAAGCAATTAAAGCATATTGTGAATAGAAAGCAAACTGCAAATGATACAGTAGAATTATATAACTAAGGCTGTCCAACTAATAGTTTCACGAATCTCTTACTGAGAAGATTTTGAAAATTTCAGGAAAATTCTCTCTAGAGCCTGTTTACATCTGTTTCTTCTTTGTTGGCCTGTTATGCTGATTTTCTTCCTTTGAACTCTCATCATTATCCACTGGGCTACAGAAAATGCTCTGAAATCCTTATTTTCCTGCATCAGATCCTTTGATAGTCTCTTTATCACTAACTTTTTATAAAAAAATTGTTCATCTCAGCAGTTATTACATTCAATAATTGTCTTAGGTGTTATCTTGAAAGCAAACACCTACATGTTCTTAGTCCCATTATACTGCCAGCACAGAGTAAGTGTTCAGTAAAAATTTATTGAATGAGTGAATTAATTACTTATTCTAGATAAGCGTAAGACTCTGTTAGAACCTGCTTAAAGTTTAGACTTTAAAAAAACAGAATCTTCATAAAATAAAGTATTGCTTTACCGTATCATATATATCAAATATAAAGGACATTTTCTTTCTGCAAAACAATAAAATGTCTACTATAGGTTTCTGTATCTGGGGAAAAAAAGGTTTTTTTGTTTTGTTTTGTTTTGTTTTTTAATATAGGTTAACAAAGCTCTCAGCATTCTCACACCAATGAATTAGTGTTATAGTGGAGGCTGGGGGCTGGGTGACAACAGTTCAGGCTTGCCCTGGTTTGGTAGTAGAGAACAGCTCACAGGTTGAGTCGGCTTGAAAGAGGAACCTCCACTTCAATGCTGTAAGTTTTATAGTGAATCACAGGAGGTGATTCACTATAAACCATCCCTTCTGGCTATATCTACATGTGCCTTAATTTTCATCTCCACTATTAGATAACCAACTGTATTTCCATAACTGGCCAATCATCAGAATTACCTAGAAGCAAAAGGTTTTGTTTGCTTGTTCGTTTTAGTACCGATTCCCTGGCTTATCCCACACTTAAATATTCTCTTTTGGTGAATTCTAGGATTCTGTGAGTAAATCCCCAAGTGAATCAGGTGGCCAACCGCATGAGCATAATGATGACTGTGTAAACACAAGAAAGCAAAAATTTCTAAAGGAGTGGTTCTCCAACTTGATTGTGCTGGAAAAGTATCTGAAGAATCTTGCAAATGCAAGATCTGATCCAGTGGGTCTGCGATAGGGCCTGAAATTCTGCCTTTCTAACAAACAGTCAGGTAATGTTGGCTCTGCTAGTCTATGGACCACATTTTCATCATCATTCTAGACTGACATCAAAATAGATTGGAAGATATTGGGATGTTATAACTAGCCTAGCACAGAGGAACACCTGGGGAAGCCCCACAGTGTATATGAAATTCACCAAATATCATTAGTGTTTTATATCTTAACTTCTCTGTTCAACTCTAGAGATTCAGAGATGATTTAGAGAATAGTAAAAACATTTTGGTTTTGAGAAATAGGATTGGTTCTTGCCTACAAGATTGGATCATGACCAATAAGATTGGCATCACCTTGGAGCTTTATAGAAAGGCAAAATATTGGGCCCCACTCCAGACCCACTGAATCAGAATCTGCATTTTGTCATTATCCCCATGTGGTTTGTATACACGTTAACTTTATAAAACCCTGGACTACAGGTGGATGTCTTTGTACACAGAAAAAGCTGTTTATTCCTTCTTATTTGAAGCCTAGAAATTAAAGAACTTTTCCCACTTTCTTACCAACTAGTATCCACCTGTAATCCCTCCAAAGATAGCCCTACCAAGAAAACAAAAATAAAAATTTCAAAAGGTGTAGGGATGGGTTGGGGTTACAGTACCAGGCCATTGAAAATCACTTGTAAAGGAGAACCACCTGGTGCCTTATCTACTCCATCAGATGCTGCTGCTAAATATTACAGGAAAATTTTAGCCTAGTGCATGAAGAAATACTCTCTGTATGACAGTAGCCACTTTTCTCATCATCTTTTGTAATTGCTTTATCTACAAAATGTATACAATAATATGTGCCCTGCCTGCCTCATGCTGTTGCTTTAAGAAATCAAATGAGATAGTGAATATGAAGGCAGTTTAAAAAGTGTAAAGTTCTCTACAACTGTAAGGGATTAAGAGGAAGAGTGCAGAATTTAGAGTCAGAAAGCGTGGGTTCAAGTCTCTGAGCTCCACCATTTACTTAGCAGGGGTTTGGGGTAAGTCCTTTAAGCTCTCTACTTTTCATCTGTAAAATATAAATAATATAATACCTGCCCACCTACCAGGATTCCTGTGTTGTCTCAAGTGAGATAGCGTACGTAAAAGTGATTTATTAATGATCAAGCATTATTCAAGGGCTGCTTGCTGTTTCTATTATCTTAGACTCTGTGAAGCAACATATAGACTTAAATTACATTTTGGCTTAGGTGGTAGGACGAACTGACTATAACACTATGAAGCACTGTATCTGACCAAAGTTAGTAATGAAACCAGAGCAGTGCTTCCAGAGTGAGGTACCCAAACCAGCAGCATTATCATCACCCCAGAACTTGTTAGAGATGGAATTTATCAGATCCCAAGCCAGACCTACATGAATCAGAAACTCTGAGAGTGGGAGTTCCTGCTGCGGCTCAGGGGTTAATGAATCCCACTAGGAACCATGAGGTTTCGGGTTGGATCCCCGGCCTTGCTCAGTGGGTTAAGGATCCGGCATTGCTGTGAGCTGTGGTGTAGGTTGCAGATGCAGCCTGGATCCCGTGTTGCTGTGGTTCTGGCATAGGCCAACAGCTACAGCTCCGATTCAATCCCTAGCCTGGGAACCTCCATATGCTGTGGGTGCAGCCCTAAAAAGATGAAAGAAAGAAAAGGCAAAAAGACAAAAAAAAAAAAAAGAAAGAATGAAAGAAAGAAAGAAAGAAAAGAAAAAAGAAATTCTGAGAGTGGGATGCAAGGATTTGTTGTTTAATGTCTGCCATAAGTTTCTGATGTGAATAAACTTGTAGAAGCCCTGCACTGTTTTTACCAAGCATGAGTAGAGGAAGAGTTGAGACTCTATGTAATAATAAAATCAACAGGAAACATTGTGATGACCATGTGTGTGTCTCTGTGTGTGTTTAAAGCTATTTGATGTATAAATGCACTATTACATTTCTATGGTTAGTATTTCTGCCACTTTAGATGAAGAGGTTTAGAAGTAATGACTGCACAAAAATTCCCACTTTGTCTTTTTCCATTTACAGTCTAATGATATTTGAGGCTAACATATCACTCTGATGTACAAGCATGTCTGAAATCCTCATCCTTCTCTAGACATACGTGCTCATTTTCAGGTCTCCCGGCACACTATTTTAATTCTAATAAAATAGAAAAACCTCAAATGGTAACTCAAATAGGGTCACACTTTCCACAAAAGGCATGCCAAAGAAGTTACCCCATGTCACTTAAGAAACATTTGTCAGAAACAGACTCCTTCCCCCCCCCAAAAAAAGTCTTGCAATTTCCTTTATATGTCATCACCTTCATTTTATGCATCAAATTAGATATTTTTCTCAACTTGCTCAACAGTTCAAAAGCCCAGAAGGCTCTGTGAAGTCACATGATTGTTAAATTGTGACTTTGTCTGCTGTTGACTAAAGTGTTAAAAATCTGATGAGGGGAAAAAGAAAAGGAAGAAAAAAAAACTTTAATAATTCAGTTGGCAAATATCAATGCAAATCAGATCTAATTCTTCAAGGTATTCTAGTAATAAAAACGGAAATGTCAGTCTTTGAATGACATCAGTCTTTTTTTTAATTTTTTTTTTTTTTTTTGGCCTGGTCACTGAGGCTTTATGCTGTTTTGGCTGTGGAAGGACAGATCCAGATCAGGGAATGAGGGATTCGAAAGGCAGATGGGAAAATAGTTACAGAAAGTTAGTCTTCGTGGGGCAATCCAAGATACATTGTGTTTTTTTAAAATGCTCACCAGCCCAAAAATAATAAATCTAGCCATGAGAAAATTACTTTAAATTGCAACAAATTACACATTTCAAAATTTCACCTTAGAACAAAAGGCGATCCAAGTATATAACATGTGATATAGAGGACTTGGCTGCCCTCAAGCTTGTGTCATTTGTTATGGACATAGACTGGGCAGTTCTTTGGGTAACTAGAATTCAGACAGTTTACTATAGGGGCCATCTGGGAGAAGATGGGTGGATTCCTTGCTCCTTGAAGAGAGAAGAGGGCAACATCTTTTATTTTCACAGAAAGTGATTAATTGTGATGACTATGCCTGTTCTACCCGTAATGACTTCTTGAAGCCCATTTATTTAAAATAAAGTAAGCTGCTTATTTGTTTTTTAACTTCCATTTTAGTATATTATTCAGCTTGGACTACCATAACAAAGTACCATAGACTGGGGGCCTAAATCAACAGATAGTTATTTTCCCACACTTCTGGAGAAAAGAAGTCCAGGCCAGGGTGCAACATGGTTAGATTCTGGTGAGAGCCCTCTTCCTAGCTTGTGGACAGCTGGCATCTCTCTGTGTGGTCACCAGACCTCTTTTTGCTATGTGTGCAATGGAGAGAGAGGGAGCAAACAAACTCTCTGGCGTACCTTCCTATAAGGGCGCTAACTCCACCAGAAGGGCCCCACCCTTGTGACCTTATCTAAAACTAATTACCTCCCAAAGGCCTTTTTTTTTTTTGTCACATTCTGGTTTAGGCCTTCAGCACATGAATTTTCAGGGCAACTTAATTCAGTCCATAGAATATAGTGTCTGATCTCAGGATGGGACTTGGACTTCTGGCTCATCCGTCTTTCTTTGAGTTCCCAAGTCACAGACTTGCAATGGCTCTATTCTCACATTTCTTTAAGGCTGCTGTTAAATCCAATCTTAAACACAAGATATGCAGCCATAATCCAGAGACCAAATGGGAAAGACAATAGCATGTGGTTGCTTGCTCTCTTCTCTGAGTCCAAATGTCTTAACAGTAGAGGAAACCCCATTATGTCTTTCCCATAGAGCCAAAGGACCAATAGGATACCCAAAACATGTCCCATTCATTTATTCCTCCAACACACCCAGCTCAGGCTGAAAGGAAAATTTGTTTTATCTATGTCTATAAGTAGCTATAACTTTCTGGCCTTGGCATATTTCTTACTGATTGTTGCTAGAAGAAAGAATTTCCCAGAGACCGTTAAGCCCTCTAAGGTGTCCACAGCAGCCTGATGCAGAGTGGATCGGACTCTGGGTGATAAGAGTAGATCAGGGGCTCTGCTGAAGCTAGAGTGCACTGTTGCCAAGCCTTTACAAATGTATGTGAATCTTCACTCAAGTAAGGAGGTGTCTGGCAGCAGTAGTAACCCATAATTTTATTCTGTCTTGCTGTGTAAAGGTAGATGATTGATGACTGGAGGAGATATATCATGACCAGCCTGTAAGCACCTCATCTTGCTTCTGACCTGATCATGCAGAGTCTCCTTGTGGGTATAGGCATGAAGTTGTTTGAGAAGATCTAGGCAATCACTGTTTAAAAATCTCAGCTGCCTAAGGTGGTACTTTTCTGGGTTAAACAGATTCTCGGTATCCACTGAAACACCAAGATAAAGAGCTGATTCTCTTTCTGTGGTGCTTCTGTCTTAAATGAGAGTTCCATGAGATTTAGACAAACAAAAATGATAATTTAGGTCTTTTCTCACCACATGTACCATTTCTACTACTATTATTGTGACAACTACTGCCAACATTAAGAACAACCTCACTAGTTTTGACTACTACTGTTACTGATGAAATGACTACCCCATACCAGTCTTAGCCAAGGTATTCAGCATTTGTAATTGCTAACCTTTGTAGGAGATACTGACCAGTCATCCACAAATAATTCTATGAACTTCAGAACCTATTCTACCCAAGCCCAGGGCTCTGTTGGCAATAACTTATGAATTAAGAACTGAATCTGAGGAGTTCCCATTGTGGCTCAGTGGTAACAAACCCGACTAGAATCCATGAGGAAGTGGGTTCAATCCCTGGCCTCACTCAGTGGGTTAAGGATCTGCAGATCCCTTGTTGGCTCAGATCCCTTATTGCTGTGGTTGTGGCATAGGCTGGCAGCTATAGCTCCGATTCAACCCCTAGCCTAGGAACCTCCATATGATGCAGGTGTGGCCCTAAAAAGACAAAAATAAACAAATAAATAAATAAGGAAGAACTGGACCTGAGACCATTGTCAAGGGGCATTCCTGGCTTTGATCAGGGGCAGAGAAAAAAAATACTAGATATTAATAGAGTCTCTAAATGAATTATTCTCCCAGTTAGCTTTTCATAAGAAACCAAACATATATCAAGTGATACAAAAATTTTATATATTTACATTATCCATATTATATCCATTTACTTATACATACATATGTGCATTTATACACACACACATGATTTGCTTATGTTACTTGCATGAATTTGATATTATTGGACCTTTTAGGTTTTTAAAAAATAAATATTCCCATACCTTGTGGTTTCTCAGTTTACATCAGTAAGAAACTAAGGTACAAAGCTGCATTCCTGAGACTCAGTTGTAGTCACAAATCACACAGTTTCCCTTTGTAATGTTTGCCAAACTATCTTCATATCTGCACCATTGAAATATGTCTGTGTATTAGTCTTCTAGGGCGGCCACAGAAAATTACCACAAGCATAGTGGCGTCATTCTTTCACTGTTTAGAAGTCTAAAATCAAGGTGCCATCAGGGCCGCACTCCCTCTGAAGGGTCTAGAGAAGGATCCTTCCTTGCCTGCTCCAGGAGCCAAGGCTGCTCCTGGCATTCCTTAGCTGTAGCAGCAGAGCTCCAGTCTCTGCCTGTGTCCTCATATGGCCTTTCTTGTGTGTCTTTGTATCTGGGTATCTTAACCCCCCTTTTGTTTTCTCTTATAGGGAAACCAGTTCTTGGATTTAGGTTCCACCCTAAATCCAGGATGATCTCATCTCAAGATCCTTAAGTTAAATACCTCTGCAAAGATCCTCTTGGCACACTCACTGGTTCTGGTAGTTAGGACTTGAACATATCTTTTTGGCAGCTATAATTCAACCCACTACAATCTGCGTTGCAGATTTAAAAAAAAAAAAAGAAAGAAAAATGATGAAATTCGAGTGGTACAGGCTTAAATGACTTTGAAGGGCAAAGTATGGGAATTGCCCGTTAACCTAATACAACTTAAATGTAGTTAGACCTTGCCTTTATTATCAAGTAATTTGAAGAGATTTTAAATATTATACAATTCTCTTGAGTTTACCTATGAAGAAAAAGGCCATTATAGAAAAACATAAAGGAACTATGCATTGCTGTGACGTGGATAAAATCAGAAAGTAGGATAACCTGGGTTTGGGTTTTAAAATGATTTACTAACTGTATGATTGTGGCAAAATAACTTCCTTCAGCCATGTGATGACCTACAAAATGTGGGGATAATATTACTTTCTCATTATTACTGTGGATATTAGATAGTGTTCATAAGGGACTTCCCACAGTACTTGACCTGTTAAGCTCTTAATAAAGATGGTTGCTATTATTGTTGTTCCATTACAATTTCTAGTGGAAAAAAAAATGTGGTTTGTGTGCAAATGCACCAATTCACAAGTGTCCATGCCTGTATGAAGAACCAAGAAAAACAACCTGGCTAATACTGACACATTTTCATCTTTCCTTTGCCCAGTGCTTTAGCTAAAGAAGACTTTTTCTATGTTTTACCTGGGCTTGAACACAGTGAAATGACAGATCTAGTTCCTTGAAACATTGCCTCTAATGGATCTGTCAGGTGTCCTATTTAAACCCTAATGGTTTTGCAAATAGCAAGAATTATGAAACACTCAAATTTGAGGTAAAAAAAGAAATACGCAGCATAATTCAGAGGCAAGCAGCCAATGTGAGTTTAGGGGAAAAGGTTAGCTGAAAGCATGTTTGTCTACAGCTGAGAAACAGAAGCCCCATCTGGCTGAACCTGTGTAAATGTCCATCCCATCTGAACATTTTGTCCACAACAGCTGTAACCTCCACTTCCCCCTTGGCTAGTGTCTCTCTCACAACCTTAGTGCTTCCCCTTGTTCTATGGGTGCACTGGGATGTATTTTCCAAGGTTGGGCTTTCCTATTTTGCTAGCAATGCCCAGAGGGATGTAGGATGCATGGTGCAGCCAGGCAGGCAGCCAAACCTGAACAGTCAAAAGACCTGTCAGATGGCATCCAAAGCCTCTTTCAGCATTACTTCCTGCCTCCTCGTTTCTCCTTCCTAATCTCTTCTTGTGTTTTCCACAGTCTGACACCAGGAAAATATTCTCTGTCATTTCTTTCCTTGTTTTATGTTCTAACTCCAGATTGTTCTAATCTTTAAGATAAAGATTTAAGAAATAGAAGTGTAAGCTACTCCCATTTAGGGGTCAGAAGGCTTAGTAGGCCACATGTGGTACAATGGACAGTTGTCCACTTTGCCCCTTTCTTGTTGATTTTGACCCCCTCTTGGTGAAATATTAGTAGAGATTCTGTATGAACCTGCTTCCTTCGATCTTAATGAGCTTTGGTCATTTTCACTTCAGGGTTACTCTAGCCATCCTATATGGAAAGAGGCTATTGCTTCTTCAAAGCAATAGCCTCTTCAAAGCCAAAGAGAAATGGTAGAGAAAGAAAACATTGTGATTAATGAGTTATTGTTTGGGGGAGTGTGGTCGACAGAATAATACTGCCTGCCATATCTATATTCTGATATCCAGAACCTGTGACTGTGTTATCCTACTTGGCGAAAGGAACTTTGCAGATGTAATTAAGCTGCAGTTTTGAGGTGGCGAGACTTTCCTAGATTTTCTGCAGACCAGTATAATTACAAAGGTCTTTATTAGAGGGGAGAAGGAGGGTCAGAGTGAGCAAGATGTGATGACAAAAGCAGGGGTCATAGAGAGAGAGCTTTTGAGATGTTTCACTGCTGGCATGAAGACAGAGAAGAGGGCCACTAGCCAAGGAATGCAGGTGGCTTCTAGAAGCTAGAAAAGCCCGTCCTAAAGTTTCCAGGAGGAACATAGCTCTGCTGACACTTTGATTTTAAGCCAAGTGGGACCCACTTGGTACTTCTTACCTCTAGAACTGGCTTATTGTTTTAAGGCCCTAAATCTGTGGCAATTTGTTATAACAGTAATAGGACATTAATGCATGGAGTGACCTCTTAGAGCTGTTCATAATCAGACATATAGTTATATAAAATTGGATTGAGCTTTTTTGGAGATAAAAAAATGCTAAAAATATGTCTTAGAGAGTTACTTGTTTTAGCATTCTGAGAAATGGAGGTGCTCTGATCCATGATATCATTACATGTTTTATTACTGGTTACTAATATTTGAAAAACTATTTATAATAAAATGTAATGCAAATATATGCCAATGGCAAGTTCTTCTTTTCCTTTTTTTTTTCTTTCTTCTTTTTATGATCTGCAAAGCACTTTAGACACTTGCACTGCCTCGGGGTAATCATTGTGAACATCAATTATCATTGTACCATTGAAGCATGGACGCACCCGCTCGTGGTAACATTTCCACGTGATGAACACTAGATAAACCATTCCTTATCATGATGTAGAGCCTAGACTATGTCTGTTAAACTACATCTTTGGGAATCTACATAACTGTTTTAGAATTAAAATACTGATATCAGGTATTTGCCTTGAAATTTCCTAGAGAGAGATAGGAAGAAGATATAATGATATAGGATGAGAGGTAGAAGGAAGTTTCATGGTTACTGGCAGTTACCTCCACTAGAACAGGGGTTATGTAATTGTTGTTTTGTTTTAGTTTCTCTTGGTGATTATGTGGGATGGTCTTGATTTCTTGCTTTAGGAATCTGCTATTCATATACAATATCCTTCTTCCCAACACTTGATAAAATGTAAATTACTTGAGGGAAGAGCCAAAAGCTTCTTTTCTCACTCCCCTTCTCCATATGTGATAACTAACTATACTTTGTAGAATGGAACTATACTTTATAGAATAGAACCAGGTTCACATCAAGTCCCCAATGAGCAAATAAGTAAATGTTGAATGTTTTAAATAACAGTGAGTAACACTGGTGCTGCATTCTGAGTACAAGGTGCTCTCCACCCCTGCCTCATTCGACCCCTGACGTTGGATGAGCTGGGCATTGACACTTGAGGAGGCATAGTGCTGGTGCATGAAGACTCCAGAGTTGCACCTGGGTGTAATCCTGGCTCTATCACCTGGGGGTTGCAGAGGAAATTCACTTAACTTCTCAAGCCTCAGTTTCCTTATCTGCAAAAAAAAAAAAATTCCTATCTCTTTGGGTTATTGCAAAGATTGAATGAGGAGGCACCAACAATACCATCTAATATGGGGCCTGGCACTTACTAAGGCGTCTATGAATCATAGGTTTCTGGTATTCTCAGTGGGTGGACAAGGAAAATGAAAACCAGAAACAGAAAATGACTTAGCCATAGTCCCCAATAACAGAATGGAAAATCTGGCTCACATACCACTCTCTCTTTCTTCTATACTGTGTAAATATCTGAGAGTTCAGAACCATTATTTAATCGCTCTTCATTTTCTCTGCTGTCTCTGCACAGTGTGTATGCTAGCATGAGTGCACATACCATACACACACACACACCCCTCCATCACTGCCTGGCTTCGCTTGCTGGGGAGAAGCACTGGGGAACTCCACATGTCCCTGTCAGGAACCTGCTAATGGCAGATGACAGCTGTGCGATGACAGTAGCTGTGTACTTAGGGGCCAGACCCCTGCAGAGAGAAGCAGTTTCACATCCAGCCCTAAAAAGTCCTCAGGTCTGCCTCCTTACTGGGTGAGCCTGTGGTTGTCTCTCTGCCCACCAACCACTGTGCTTATACAGTGGTTGGTTTATGTGCCGTTTTAAAACATCTAACTCAGGGAAATCAGAAAAGCCCCTCCCCAGAAGTGGTTTACCAAATCAGTCCAGGGCTTGGAAGGAGGCAGGGCTGCCCTCGGTTCCCAGGGCTTAGAGATAGAGATCAGTATCTTGTCAAATGAAAGACAGCCTTGAGGATTTGAATTACTTTTCTTATCCTTCTTTTGCCTCAAGCTCATCCTGCAAAAGCAGGCTCTCTAATTTATGATATGATGGGGCCCACATATTGGGATAAGCACAGCATATTAGCTCTGCAGGAGCTGCCAGAAAGGACAGTAGCTATGTTGCGATTTAGGTTTTGAGGAGAAAAGTATTTGACAAATGGTCCATTTCCCTGGGGATGAGAAAGAAGCAGATCTGGGCTAGCAAGAGAAGAGGAAGATAAAGACAAGGAGAACTCAAGACTGATACCTAGTTTTCCGAAATCTCTCTTTACATGGAGTGAAAAGAGATGGTTCAAGTTGCAAATCCTGCTGCCTGTTACCCGGAAGATTCCTGTCACCAAGTACACAGCCTAACAGTTCTCTGAGCAGGGGCTGTTCTCAAAGCTTCATCATCATTGCCCACACTCCAATTCTGGCCTCATTTTTCAGGGGATTTGTTTTGTATTTGCAATGTTAACACTCTGAGCAGGGAAAAGATGCCAGCCCTTTGAGCAGCAGCAACACATCTTGGTAATTGGTTTTTAAACGCTTTTTTGCCTTAAATTGATACCATGGGTCTTTCGTTCTTCCTCCTTGGAGGAATTTCAATCTTTTATTTTTTGAAGGGTGACTTTTTCTTGTCCTGTGATAATTAAGGGACAAACTTGCAATTTCTGGCTAAGGAAAGACTCTAACAGGAGATACACATTATCCTACCAGAAGGCTCCTAGAGAGGACCCAGAACTGGGAGATGGGAGAAGTGGGTTTTAGTTCTGACTGCCCCTGACTCTCTCTTTGAACTTAGACAGACCATTCTTCCTCTCAAAGCATCTGTTTTCTCATAAATAAATTGAGAAGATAGCCTAGAGCTGGTTTCTCAGACTTTGACACACATAGCAGTTGCCTGGGAGATCTTACCTACTAAAATGCAGATTCTGACTCAGCACGTCTGGGGTAAGGCCTGGGATGGTTCATCTAGTTTCCAGGTGAAGACCATGGTGCTGATCTGTGGACCCTATTTCTTTCTTTCTTTCTTTTTTTCTTCCTTCCTTCCTTCCTTCCTTTCTTTCTTTCTTTCTTTCCTCTCCTTTGTTTTCCTTTCCTTTGTTTTCCTTTCCTTTCCTTTCCTTTGCTTTCCTTTCCTTTCCTTTCCTTTCCTTTCCTTTCCTTTCCTTTCCTTTCCTTTCCTTTCCTTTCGTTTCCTTTCCGTCTTTTTGGGGCTGCACCTGTAGCATATGAAGGTTCCCAGGCTAGGGGTTGAATTGAAGCAGTAGCCACTGGCCTATACCACAGCCACAGCTCAACACTAGATCCTTAACCCACTGAGCAAGGCCAGGGATTGAACCTGCATCCTCATGGATACTAGTCAGGCTTATTAACTGCTGCACCGCAACAGGAATTTCTGTGGATCCTATTTTGAACAGCAAAACTCAAGACTGTTGTTTCTCCAGGTGTTGTCTGTCATCCACCCAAAGTCCTGCTAGGGTTCCTTCCAATCCACTTTCTGAATCCAGTGTCTAACCATTCTTGCTGTTAAACAATATTTCAATCCCACCATCTCTCTGCTATACTACTTCAGTAGTCTCAGCTTCTACTTTCTACCACTTCTATTCTCCACCTAGCATCAGAGTACCCCTTTAAAAACAAAAATTGATTATATCACTCTCCCAATCCCGATTAAAACCCTCCAATGACTTCCACAATTTCTTGGAATTAGATCCAGTGATCATTATAGTCCTATGTGATTTAGCCTTTCTCTACTTTATCACCCCCATCTCCTACCATTCTTATTCACATACTAACTCTACACTAGTGGTCCTCAACTAGGAGTGGTCTGCACCCCCCAACCCAGGGAACACTTGACCATAGCTGTAGACACTTTTGATTGTCACAACTGAGTGTGTATAACCAGAATCTAGAGGGTAAAGACCAGGGATGCTACTAAAATCCTACAATGCATAGGAAAGCCCCACAAACAAAGAATTATTTAGCTCAAAATATCAGTAGTTCTACTGTTGAGAAACCCTGTCCTAGCCACACTAACCTGCTTTGTGTTACTCAAGATCACCAAGCTTTTGGAGTTCCTGCTGTGATGCAGTTGGATCTGTTGCGTCTTTGCAGCACCAGGACTCAAGTTCAATCCTGTCCCAACATAGTGGGTTAAAAGATTCTGTATAGTTGCAGCTGCAGCACAGGTCACAACTGCAGCGTGGATCTGATCCCTAGCCCAGGAACTCCATATGCCATGGGGCAAACAAACAAAATATTGCCAAGCTTCTTTTTCTTTCTTTTTTTTTTTTGTCTTTTTGCCTTTTCTAGGGCCGCACCCTGGAGGTTCCCAGGCTAGGGGTCTAATCAGAGCTGCAGCTGCCGGTCTTCACCAGAGCCATAGCAACGCAGGATCTAAACCACGTCTGCAACCTACACCACAGCTCACAGCAATGCCGGATCCTTAACCCACTGAGCGAGGCCATGGATCGAACCCGAAACCTCATGGTTCCTAGTTGGGTTCGTTAGCCACGGAGCCACGACGGGAACTCCCCTTTTATTTTTTTTATTTTTTTTTTCCTCAAGCTTCTTTCTGCTTCAGGATCTTTGCACTTGATCCACATCCTGTGCCTCAGGCTCATTACACACATATTAATGCATGCAGATATGCTTCTTTTTATCATTAAGGCCTCAGTTCCAATACAGCATTGTAAGGGAAGCTGTTCTGATCATCTTAGCTCAAATAGCACATACTCTCTGCTACAATTTTGCCATGGTGCTATTTTATCTTTTTGTAGCATTGTCACTGTTTGAAAGCTTAATATTTGCTTATTTATGAGATTTTAAAATCTGTAGCCCCACAGTAGAGTATAAGTCCCATGATGATGTCCAACTTGTTCACTGCTGTATCCTCAGTGATACTGTTGTAACCTAGAAGGATGCCCCGGGCATGTATACTGCTCAAAATAAAAGTTGAATTAATTAGGAAATGAATGAACGCACAACTGAATCTACTTGGTAATATGCTTTTTAAGATGTGGAATTCTAAGCCTCACTTAAAACTCACCGAAACACAATCTCTCTGGTATGAGGTCCAGGAATCTACATTTTAACAAGCTTTCCTTGTGATTTCTCTGCACACTGTGTGAGTTTCAACAGGCTAGTTAACAAATAACTAACTCCTATGACTCACAGGGAGGTGCTCAGTGCCAACCTGGATGGGGGATCTTGCCCGTAGGTCTATTTCTCTTCTGTCCTGCTGGGAATCCTGTCTTTAGTTTTATCTCTGTAGGTGGGAGATGGTGAGGACAGTCTGGAGCATGACTCTGACTAGGAAGGAATCAGTCCACCCTTACCTTGAGGTTGAATTGACCTGGTTTATTTTTTCTTGAAAATTGAAGGGAGTCTAAGGGGAGATGAGGAAATGACCTTTCCTGAGAAAATTGTAATAAAGTGAGAAATGAATAAAGGATAAGCAAAAACTATATGAATTTAGCCTTGAGATAATGAGTTTCATGAGAACTTTGCTGGATTTTTTTTTTTTTTTCTTTTTTGCCCACAGCCATACCAGTGGCTGTGAGATCACAGTCAAACAAAAGCTTGCGAATGATTTTACACACAAGTCTAATGAGCCATCTATTTCTCATCTTGAATTTACATCATTGTTTTTTAATGTCAGGGAAAGACTTTGCATTTATCCCTGTTACATGCAATCTTAGTAGATTTGTTTTATCACTGAAATATTATAATGAGGCAATAGTTTCCAAATTCCTGTTACAAAAGTCTAAGCAAAACATCAATTCCCTGAAGAGTTTGTTTGAAATAAAAGGTTGATGGGGGGTTATTTGCATGTCACTCCAGAATATGTCAACCTTTGGATACTATTCTACCATCTAACTATTTCATATCATGTAATGAATTTCAAAGTGTGATTGTTACTATCACTGTTGTTCTGTGGTTTAGCTATTTTAATCTGTACATGGTTATAATCAGTAAATTTGATATTCTTTCCTAGGTTCCTCAATTTGACATCAGCCCTTTAATTAATTTTTTTGGGGAAAAGTTTTCAATCAGTTAAGAATAATCCAGACCACATATTTCATGTTGCTTATGAAATAAATATATTCTAACAAATGCTTTGCTTAAATTCTAATATTCAACACTACTCCTTTAACACTACTCCTTTAACCAGATGTTTAGCAGTCATAATCAATGGAACTCAGGTATTCATTAAATCCAGAGTTTTGATTGTTAATATATTGTGTCTCAGGCTAAGCTTTGTCTGATGATTATTCATGTGTCTCCAGAGAAAATTATTGATGCTCCCTAGAGACATAAAATATACTGGTTTCCCCAATAGCTCCTAATAAATGCTGATTAATTTTATAGGAAAATTTGATCTTGGGGATAAGTCATTGGTGATCAACAGTAACATTTATTACTTTTATCAGTTTGGCATTGAATGACTCTTCTGCCCCACTACTAACATGTGAAGTCAAGTGAACTAAAACATATACCCTCCTATTTTATTACTTTCTCCCCACCTCTGTAAACCTAATTACAACATTAATAATTAAATAGGTGATTAGGGAAAAAAAAGTCTGTTTCTGAAATTAACTACTTTCTATAGTTCCTTTAACTTACTAGCAACAAAATCATAAAATCAGTAATTCAGGAGTTTGGTATTTTTTAATCAGAGTTTAGTATTTTTTAGTCAGTAGTATGAAGCAATTATCACCATCATCATCAACCATTTCCTGAGTGGCCTCTATTGTGTGTCAAGCAGTCGACTAGGTTGTGTATACTATGGAGAGGAAGGATACTAAATTAAACAAAAGGAACTCAGGCCCCTTGTCTGAGATAAACACTAATCTCAAAAGTCCACAGGCACTTTTGGGTGAGGATATAACAAAGCTCTGGAAGAGGCAAGCTATTTATTGATCATGTGTACCCTTAATTATCTGGCTATTGACGGGTATGATGGTGGCACCATGTAGGAAATGGATGGCCCTGGTGCAGGATAGTCTCTTCCCTTATGTTAACAAGATTATAGAAAAGTCCTTTAATGAATTCTATGTGGGAAAAGTTGACAAGCTTACATTAGCAAGACCAACAATTGTAGTTACACAAGTACAAGGAGACATCTGGGAATGCTTTACATAAAATTTTATTTACACCTGTCTCTGGAAAAATGGGCATTATGCCATGCCCGAATAGTGACTTTCTCACTTAGACCTGTTTCTCAGTTGCCACATGTGTTTCAGGGAGGGAAGAGAGGAAAGACATTCTCTAGTACATTATCACCCCAGCATCTCCATACAAATGGCTGCTATTAACCACATCCCATTCAGTATAGAAGGCAAAGGTTTAATAGTTAAACTGGAGGGCAGTTCCCTTCAGGATCACAAATTAAAGATAAACGAAGAGTGGGGTCACTTCTGGCCAAAGTTCATTCTACATTCTAGTATATAAAACCAGCCTCTCAAAAAGAGGATTCAGTGTTAGTGACTCTATGTTGACTTAATTTCTCTTATTTATACAAATCCCAAGGCATTCTACTACCAATACATAGGGATTACTAACTCTGTGCTGAAAGGAAAGTGCCTTTTAGCAATTAATGTGGCCCCTCTAAAGATTACTCAACAGCACAACACATCAGTTAAAGATAAGAACTAAGACACTACTAAGAAAAAGTAAGCCTTATGAAAGGGGCCAAGGATCCTAACACTTTTATAATTAAATAATTGTGTAAGTGATATGACCCACTTCCCAAGTTGGGTTACCAAATAAAGTTGCATCTTGGGAGGATGGTGGTTGTTTTGATCATAATGACTAGAGCTTCCTTCTTGCCTGTAGTGAGACTATACTTTTCTCCTCTTTAGAGTCACTCCTGACAAGTCCCCAGATTCATGAAATTCTACCCTGTTTCCTTCCTCTTGTCCTGAAGCTGATTGGTTTTTTGTTTGTCTCTGAATATGCCACCAATAAGGACAGGAGATCTGGGGAGCCAAAGCTACTTTGACATACAGGAAGTCACTCTCCTCATTGTTATTGTCACTGCTGCCATGCTTGGTTACCAGTGGTCATTTCCAAAGGCCAGGTTCATATTACAGGGATGGGGGAAAAAACAGTAAAAGTTCATTTGGCCAGCCTCTACCATAAGGAAACGATGGGACTTGAACTAATAATAACTTTTAGACTCTCAAAACAGAACTTAAACCTGGAACATAAACTCTGCATTTTTTTCTAAGAGTTTGCACTCATGTGAACACCATCAACACCATTCTTTTCAAGTGTAACATGCCTTTGCTGAGATAAATCAACATTCTGGTTTTCATTTATACATTTGTCAGGAATAAAAATATTGCATAACGAAAGGATGGGAGGAACGTGATCATTTTATATTTTAGGAGATACCTCACTTTCTACATTAATTTTTTTCTGTCCAAAAGTGTCACAATTTTCAGGGCTAAAGGTAAAAAAATGTACATTAATCTTCATAATGAAAAATAAAATCTGTTCCTTTAAGAACACAGGGGACACAGTTATGAAAATAAAAAATCAAATTAGCATGAAGTGTCATGACTGTGAAAATTTTTGAGACAAGTTTTTAGAAAATTTCGAAAGAGCAATAGGTGAATTTAGTGTATATAATTACTTATTTTTTTTAATCTTTTTAGGGCCACACCCTAAAAATATTAATAAGATTATCTGAGCCTGTGTAATATAGTTAGAAATTTGGAGAAATTGATTCTCTTGTGGAATATTAAATCCCTTACATCTCCTAGATGTACCACAGATCAGAAGAATTCATGACCATAGGTAACACAGCAGTTGGAATGAAAAACAAAGCGGAATTTTTCCTAACATTTTCAAAGCTGTCAAAGGGATGTGTTGAATTTAACAGTGGAGCTGAGCCCAGGTTTATATCATATATCAAACTGCCACTGGAAAAATTTAGGGGGAATTGCTGTTAGTTTCTTTTTCTAAGCATTTATCATTTTGTCTGAAGAATCTCTGTGCTCTACGAACATTGACTTATAAATGATAAGAATACCCCTATATGGTGTGCAGGGGAAACAAAGTTATTACCTGCTTACAGGATAAAACACTGAGGTATGCATAGCTTTGAGGCCAGATAGCTGCATGTTATATCAAGTGCTAGAAACTTGAAACCAGGTGCTGGGAATTGCCACCATCCATACAACCAGTATGAGCCAGAGGCAATGGGAAGAAAAGCAGAAAAGAGGGCTCCACCAAGTTCTTAAAGTTTTGTGCCTGAAGAGGCAGAGAGCCTAAGCAAAGTCACTGTTAACGTGACACATGGCATTAATTTGGGCAGCAGATAAATGTATGAGTAGTCATGTCAAGGCAACCTCTTAATTATCCATCTCAAGACAGCTTTGACTTGCTGTAAATTTGCTTTTACTTCAAGTTATTCCATTGTTACCCTTTAGTCATCTTTATGAAGTATGTCAACATCATACCATAAACCTCCACCAAGGAAGAAGGGCCATCAATATACAAAATAAAGACATTTTTGAAAAGTTTTCTAAGAAGAAAACCCTTTGGAAAAAAAAAATCTGTTGGTACTTATTTGCATTCTATACCAAGAATCTTCTCTAAGCTTTCATTTTTAATTGTTTCTATGTTTTAAAATATATTTTGCTTAGCTAATACAAATGACCAAATCCACTCAGTGATATCATCTGCTTTGCATGCTGACTTTAAACCTGATAATAGAGGAAGAAGGGTATCTTTGATCATCCTACTCACTTGTAGGAGCCCATAATCTATCTTCAAAACTCTTAAATCAAGAACACCCAGCAGCCACAGCAGGAGAAAAGAGTTTTGATCCTGGGGAGAGTTTCAATTCTGTGAATCATTGCATCATCGCCCTCACCCACCTTCTGGCCCTCATTAACTACAGCTATCACTGCAAGAGAGGGCTTAGGCAGACATTTTCACTGGGACCCCATTTGTGTCATGGGGCTGCTGCTGGTGAAGACTTGCAGCTGGGGAATGAGGACACCTACTCTGGGAAAAACAACCCAAAGTATTAGTCTTGAGCTAACACACTTTGTAAAGTATGTCACAGTAAAATTGTGTGTGCTGCACATTTTCTTCTCAAATTATACTGACAACAGAGAAAATAACGTAGTTCCTGCAGCCATGTTATCCACCTGTCCCCTTTCAGAACAAGACACTAGGCTGTTGGTGAGAGAAAAAATCTAGTAGCATAAGCAAGAGCAAACATGGGTGGGGAAAAATAGACAGTTCCAGATGATCTGCTTTACCCTAGAGTAGGGCATTGTTGTATTCCTGCCATTTGAGCTTGCAGCAGTATTGGTGGGCGGGGGCCAACCTCAGCACATTTAGACACCTGCAGTGCAATCCCATGGCATCCCTCCCAGAGTTATAGCCTGTCGGTCTTTAAATGGCACATTTTTCTTCTCTGGTTCATTGCTACTTTTACTTGTTATGAAACTAGGAGACTAGGTTATAGTGAGTGGCTAGAAGCCATATTTTCCTTTTCCCAGATAGTCAAAAATGTTAACATTTCTTTCTAGTTCCTTAATGATTACAATAAAGATGTAAGATTACTCTGGGTCAAGTACTTTGCAAAGATACATACATAAATATAGTACATATGTATATATAGTACTTTGCAAAGATACATATATATGTACCTTTATATATATCTATATATGTATCTTTGCAAAGTACTATATATTTACACATTTATGTATATCATATATATATACACATATATGTGTACATTCTGCATATACATATATATACTGTACTTATTTTTTATGGAGTTCTACAAGATATATATATGTGTGTGTGTATGTGTGTTATCTCTATTTTACAGATGAAGATGCTGAGGATTAGAAGGTTAAATAACTAAAATCTAATAAGTGCCATAGGTAGTACTTGAACCCACATCTTATATTCAAACACTATACTGTGAGTTATGACCTTGGCAAAGCTTTCCAAAGTCTAATCTCTTCACTTTTAAATTAAACACAAAAGCTCTGTATTTTTTTAACCTTTTTTTCTAAAGGAAATAAATACACTTTTAACATTCATTTACAAAATAATTTGTAAAAGTGATTATTTAATTTCATGGATATAGAGGCATAGACAGAAAAAAAATCAAAAAGGAAAACCATTGAATCAATTGTTTAGATAAAATGCTGAGATATCTTAACCTATAGCAGCCAATCTACCAGTAATTGGCTTTATACAGTATTTCTCCAGACGTGATCCAGGGATACTTATATGAAAATCATTGGGGTGCTTGTTAAATGAAGTCTGCCGAGGCCATCCTGAACATAATAAATAAGAGTTTCTGAGGATAAGTCCAGGAAATCTACATTTAAAGCACACTCTCCCAGTGATCCTTATGTCCCCTGAAGGTGGAGAAAAAAATCCCCGAGATCTTGTGCTGGTTTTCATCATGTTAGTGTGACAAATTATTGCAAAGTGCCTTTAATGATAGGAAAATGGTGAGTTTTAGATGGACATAGCTTGTGACTTTCCCAATATCACTCAATGACAATGGTAGGGCTTGTTTCTAGAGCCCACATGTATTATCAGCGGCTGATTAGAACTCGACTACACTTGGAATTCCTGAGGAAGTAGAAGCTGATTGGTGTGTTCAGACTGTTATAATGAATGACTAGGAAGAAAATATGCATTTTGGAGAAAACTTCTCTTACCTGTTGACCTTGTTTGCAAGACAGCATGCCTACTACTAGGTCACAGAGTTTATTTAGAAGAAACGAGCATTTTACCAAAGGTTTTGCAACGTGTGCTAATCAGAAGCTGCCTGTCAAGTTGAAGTAGCATCAAGAGGCTCAGAATAAGGGCTCTTGGGCGTTAAATGGTTCCTACCAAATACCAAACCTATTATCATGATTGGCTGTTATAGTCCTCTAAACGGCAAAGTGATTAAAATGGTCATTATGAAACCCTAAAGATGCATAATTATGACAAATAAGACTCAAGTGTAAGGAGATTTCTATCTCACTGACTGGATTACATTTCAAGGAGGAATCAATAAAGGAATGTTTTTAAAAGCATTGTCAGCTGTGTGGAAGCTGCTTGGGAGCTGGATTCTCTTCATCTTCACACAAACCTCTTTATGCATCATCTCAAAATATTCAGTTCAGAAACCTCTCCAGATCTTAACGTTGATCTCAAATGTTCATCCTATGCAAAGACTTCTCTGCATTTGCATTGTAGCCACAAATGATGCATGGAATACTCTTTATGGTCATCTTGCTAAATATCAGATGCCCATAACAGGATCGTGGATTTATTCCAAATCACTCTTTTTTCTAGTTGTCGGCCTAAATTTGATCCACTCATTATTACTAACATTAATTGCTAAAAATCCTAACTACAAAATAAACTATCCTATCTTAGTCTGTTTTATATCTAAAAATTGAAGAAAATAACTCTGATTTCAAAATACATTGCCAAAAGACAGTGGTGTCCTACTGGAAAGAGATATACTAAAACCTCTTGAACAGTACACCTCGGTCACTGACAGTAAGGATATACCAGGCTACCCCCCAAAATTCCAGCACGTAGTCAAAGATTTTTTTTTTCTTTATCACTGTAGAAGAGACTGGTTATATTAATCTAATTTCTTGATAGAATATTTTTCCATTATTAACAGATGGACAAAAGCCACATAAAAAGAACTCACACAAGAAGGTCTATGTGTTCTTCTGGATGTCAGTAGCCACATATAATACTAATGTAGTATCCAGCATTGTTTCTTCTGCAGTATCAAGCTTTGTCATTAGTACTAATTAAAAGTACTTTTTATTGACTAGTGATGTTTGTCTGATGACCATTATTTTCTTGGAAAGAAGTCCCTTCAAGATATGTTGTATGAAGTATGATAAAAACTATCATTGTGGTGGTTATTGTTTTCTTGAAACAGAAAATCACCAAGAATGTAGCCAGCATTTATTTTATCTATTTATATTATACATAGAATGTAAGCTATTCAGTTTTCCTTCACCCCCTTTTTTTCTCTCCCTGTGAATTTTTCACTTTCTTCAGTTCTATTTACCACATAACTTGAACTGTACTCTCATTCTCAGAACAATTCATTTAGTGTGAAAATTGAATGCCCTTTAAGAAATGAATTGTCATTGTTTGATATCACTGTGCTCCTCTCATTTAGAGAAATGCTACAGTTTTGTCGGAGAGAAGGGGAACTGCAAAAGAAAGGGAATCAAAACATCCTGAAGGGTGAAAGAGTTTTAATTGTTTTCAAATACATTCTTAGGCTGTCATAGCAACATAGGAAAGAGATCAAAATAGATGATGTTGATGAAAATAAGCAAGGACATCTGGATGACTTTTGTAACTCAACCACAAGAGCCCTTATCAACTCAGAGCTTACAAAATAATATCCATATTGATAACTGAAAGTACTGTTTTCCTAATAAAATTGAAGGGAATTAGAAAAGTATATAAAGAAGCCAGTATGTGTTTAAATTTCTAGTTTTCTGTTTTTCAAGATTATGTTCTTTCTAAAGTTTTCATGCTAAATCCACCTGCAAGTAATCATTATCAAGAAAGCTTTACATTGGAGCCATTCTATTCCCTACTTTGATAGCCAGTGTTCCAGAAACAAGCTTGGGAAAGCACGTATTGTTTGTTACCTTGCTGCTGCTCTTTTAGGTATGCTTTGTCATTTAAGTGAAATGTAGTAGCTCAGAATGAAAATAAGTCACTGCAAAATATATCTGTATTAAATATCCCATGTCAGAAGTATCATCTGATGCAGAACTTGATATATAGATTAAACAGGTCCTGATGCTTAATCATATAATACCATGAACCTGAATTCACAAATGATCCAAAAAACCTTTCCATAAGTGAAACATTGTAAAACCATTTTCTATTTGATGAATCTTTCCTAAACTTTATGGACGTTGTTCCTAATAATATTTACTTAGCAGATGTACTGTTCTTATGTGGGGTGGAGAAGAGAGGAGAAAGAAAGGAATCTAATTCAGTCAGGATAATTACCCCTAGCGCCCACTCTGGCCCCTGAAATCTCAGTGGCTTGACACAATAAAAATGTATTCCTCCCTCATATTACAGTCTCACATGTATCATTCTTCTCTACCTTGTAGATTGGCCATCCCAAAAATATAGCCTCCAAGGTCATTGTGATGGGGAAGGAGAGGACAGGGTAGACCACTAACTCATAACTGCCTCAACCCAGAAGAAGCACCCTTCACTTCCATTCATAATTCATTGGCCAGAACTCATTCTTTTGGCCCTACCTAAGTGCAGAGAAGGCTAAAAACGAGGTCTCATTTGTGCCCAGAAAGAAGTAAACAAATGAGATACAGTAAACACAAAGCATTTTCTCTGTCACACCCAGCCCTTCTGCCCTCCAGGTAGTCATAGACTTCCTAAGGGAGACAACCTGGTCACCATGTGCATCTCAGATTCCACAGCCTTACCCATTAGGTCCAGATATTGTTCCTCCCAGTTCAACAAATGAGGAAATACGAAGAGAAGTTGTCTGTCTCCTCTCTTCTCCCATCATGTATACCCCTAAAATACAGTGATGGGGCTGAGATGGTATAATTGCAGTAACTGTGTCACTGGTAGGAGAGATGAATAGGAGGTACATACTGGTCATGGGGCCAAGGTGGTTCCAAAATTCCCCTGGGTGTTATATTTTCTAAAAGCCCCATTGCTCCAGCCTGGTGTTCATTGTGCCTCTCTGATATTGTCTTCTTCCCCACTTTTTTCTCATTGCCTCCTAGATCGGTTCTCTGGGGTTGCAGGTGGGAAGGCTCTCACCATTTTCTCAAAGGAATCTGAAGCAGGAATTTGTGAATATGCCCTCTTTGGAGACTACACAACTTTTGCAGCTCAATTTCTGTTCATAGTGGCTCAAGGTTTTTAAAAAGTATCTAATAATGAGATTCTTCAGCCAATTTCTCAATTAAATACAAATTCAAATAAAACTTTTTTTCCTAGAAATTCTGGCATTTCAGTCTGGGTTCATGATGTCTTTGGTGATATAGTTCTCTCAACACCTTCATAGGCTTCTGATCTGTTTTCTTCACATCAAAATGTGCTAATAACTATGCTCAATGTTGTTTTCGGGGCCTAGTGCTCAAACATGGTTTGTTCCTTTTGATTTCTAAGCTCTACATCCTCCCCCCCATCAACTTAATGGTAGCTACCTTGAGGGCCCACCCTTAATATGATTTTTGCTCCTGTCTCTCTTTAATTAACTAAAAGGATTTATTGTTCTTTTGTTATTCATAGTCTTGTAAAATCCCATCTCCTACTATTTGGGATCCAGGAGCAGTTGGATTCCTAAGAGTAATCATATAATAAATATTTTTTGAATACATAAGTGAATATGAATAAATTGACAAGGATCACTTCTTCTTCTTTCTAACTTCACCACAACTCTAAGCTCCCCAGTCTCCTTGTACCTATAGTAGACCCTCAAAGTTTTATTAATTGTAAAATGTGTAAAAAGGCTTATTCTTCTAATTGTACCAGTTCCTTCTGAATAATTCATTTTTTACATCTCCATTTATGGCCTATGTCTTCCAAAAATTAAACTCCAGTCCACACCCTGACCCTGTGTTAAACTCATATAGCTAACTCTTTGATGCAAATCTCCATTGATAATCCCCAAAATAAACCTGAGTTTGATGTGTACAAAGTTAAATTCATCATATGTTGCACCCATACCAGTTTTCACTCCTGAATTTTCTTTCTTTGTGAGTGGCACTGCAATTTATCCAAGACGGAATCTTGAGTGTCATCCCAGACTTTCTATTTTCCTACCCCTCATTCCCAACTTCTAAGTTTATGTCTTATATAACTTTTAAATTGTTCTTATTTTTCTACTTTTTTTTTTCAATTTCTTATCATGTCTTGTGTAAGATACTGCAAGAGCCTCCTAACTGGTTTCCCTGTCTCCTCTCTGACACTCCTCCAGTTCATTCTCAACACAGTTATAAAATGATTGTTCTCTGACATAAATTAGCCATGTGCCATTTTTGTTTAAATACCATCAGTAGTTTCCCATTGCCTTCAAGTTTCTATTACTACCATTGTGCTGACACTGAGAGCCTTACCTATTTGAAGACACATCTTTTGCCTGACATCCTTCTCCCTGCAGGCACCAAATAATTTATAGTTCCTAGAAGATACCATCCTCTCATGTGCTTGGCTCTTCTTCCCTCTGCATTGCCCTTTCTCTTACTAAATGTTAACTGCTTATCCTGGAATACCCTACTTATAGGCAGCCCATTCTGTAAATATGTATTCACTCAATGCATGATTATCAGAAATTTTAGCACTGAAGAGCACAAAACCTAAAACCAGAACATATTATTTTGCAATTGAGCCATTAATTCATTTGTACTGTGGAATGTCATCTTAGACGTTAGGCTTCTCCTATAATGACTAAAATGATCCATCTCTGTTTTTCAGAGATGTGTCTCAGAAAGCAAGATTTTTGTTGTTGTTGAATTTTGGTTGTGGTGGAATATAAAGGATATTTAAAATTTAGTTTCTGTAGCTTCATTTTTAATTAGAATCTCAAATGACCTCTCTGACAAACTATTCATATTTTGTCTTAGACTGGATTAAAAAAAAGAGAGAGAGAAAGAAAGAAAAATGTCTCCATGGGCAATGATTGGTTAAGACAGAGAAAAGAGATAAGGATTCACCCAAGGGAGGAGGCTGAGGCCAGCAAAGACAGTGACAGGCAGATAAACAGCAAAAGGAAGAAGTGGTTAAAAATAAAAAAATCTCAGGTACCTGAAAATCCCTGGCTGAGACAGTGAGGGAGATAAAAAGAGAAAGGGGAGGAATACAATCAGCACTGCTGGTAATTGGAGAGGCTGGAGGAATGGGGGATGGAGGCTCAGAGAAGGAAAAGAAGAGCAAAGAGAGAGGCAGAAAATAAAGGGGGAAATGGAACATAAGAAGAGGTCGGAAACCTGAAAAACCAAAGAGCATCAAAAATGGAAACTTGAGGCACTGAGTGCTTCTAGGGGGTCTCACTTCTCGGTTTCATTAACTTCTGTACCAGCATCTTAGATCATTTGGAGGATTTTCTTCCTCTTTCATTGAAAATAAATAAGTAAATATTTGAATAAGAAATCTCTCATAAGAGACAAAGTTCAAAGTCATTGTGAGCTAACGATAAGCATCCAAATGATTTAGAAGCTCAGTTCCTAAAATATGAAATTATACAACTTGGCAAATATATCTCCTGAATAGGAGTCATGCTGTCTGCATTACCTGCAGTTGCATCCCATCCCAGCCTGTCTATAAATGTCTTCTTTAGGCACAGTTCATCCTTTATGGGCAACCACAAGTTGCATAAAGGTGTTATTGCCTCTCACTCACCAGTAACAGTTGATGAAAGCTCCAGAATGTCTCAACTCTAGCCCTGACCCTATACAGAATACATTAATAGTGATGCGGAAGTTTTATTCTTTTTTTTTTTTGGTCTTTTTTTTTTTGTCTTTTCTAGGGCTGCACCCATGGCACATGGAGGTTCCTAGGCTAGGGGTCTAATCGGAACTGTAGCTCCCCGCCTACACCAGAGCCAGGCAGCGTGGGATCCAAGCCATGTCTGTGACCTACACCAAGCTCACAGCACTGCCAGATCCTTAACCCACTGAGTGAGGCCAGGGATTGAACCCATAACCTCATGGTTCCCAGTCAGATTCATTAACAACTGAACCACAAGGGGAACTTCCTTCCTTTTTTTTTTGAAGTTTTATTCTTTAACTCTTCTTTCCTTCACAGAGGAATAATGTGTGCAGGCATTGATGTTCCCAAATTGCCTTTCTTTTTTAAAGAAAAAAATATTTCACCAAAAGTATAAACATGATTGAAAGGAATACACTGTTAGAGACCTCCAATTTAAACCTTCACATCATTAGTAACATCTTTACCATTAGAAACCTAGTCACACAAAGGTTTGGTCTTTAGATACCTGTGTGGAGAATTGCTTGACTATGACTAGATTGACTACGCCATTAGAAAAGTGCCATAAAAAGAATAATGTAATTTCCATAGCTGGAGTTTTGCCTTGGAGTTTGGTAGAAAGCAGGGTCTCTTGGTTAGAATTCACATGTGTGGATTTGGAGTGTTGTTGTTGTTGTCGTTGTTAAATAATGTTCTCAGAAATCAGGACTGCAAGAGAACATGGGACAATATTGACCAAAGTACAAAACCATTCAGCAAGTGACCTTCCTGCTTCTGAGCAATCAGCCACTCAGAATATATGGCAAATAGATACTATCCAATCAGTGTTCATTTCATGTGATTAGTAACCAGTTGATGTCAGAAAATGGATGAAAGGCAGCATTCAGATATGTAATGATTATAAAATAGTGGATCAGAGTGCAATATTACAAAACTGTGGGGCTAAGAGACTTGGAAAAAATGTATTTTGCAGCTTTAGAAAAGAGGCAATTTTTTATAAGATCTTACTATCCAAGAATACAAGTCCAAAACAAAAAAACAAAAGTGAATTTGTTAAATAATACCTGCTGCTTTGTTTTTACCACAAAAGACTCCACTTTAGGTAAATATCTAATGACTTATGGGAAAAAAATCATACTGTAAAGCTATAGTGGATATTAATTTCCAAAATCTTCCTAAGAACTCAGTTTTGGAGGCAAAACCATTTAACCCTTTGCTAATTTTTGTTGCTTCATCAGTGAGTTCATCTTTTTTCTTCTTCGTAAGCTTTTCTATGATGTAGCAGTTCTTATGGAACAACTTTCTTTTCATAGCAGGAATACCATGCTATTGTGGGGTTATAGTTTTGGTTTTTAAAAGGGAAGGGTACTCAGTCTGGGACCCTGGTGTTGTAACCCAAGATTGAAAACACCTCTCAGAGGTATTCCCCAAGCTCTGGTCTTCACCAGCAAAATAACAATTCACCTCTAGGTTTTCTTTTACTGAAACTGACACTGTAAGTAACAAAATGTAGTAAGGTTTCAAAGAAAGGAAATGACCTTTAAATTTTCTGAAGCATAAAGGCCACTTCATGCAACAGAGAACAGCAAGAGATATATGGCTTTAGGAGGTAAGTGAGATGACTCAGATTAGGAGATGAAAGGGGAACGCAGCTGGGACCTTGGGGCTTGTCCTTTCTGAGTCACAAGGACCAAGGTCTCCTTTAGATGGAAAACAGAAGTGGATGAACCTCAAAAGACTTGGAACATATTATAACCCAAAGGTCTCAATAATTATTCAAGATATCTGAGTTCCAAAATGTGCCAGCCAACTTGATGTATTCCACTATTTTCCATTATGTTTTTATAAAACCAGGATTGAAAGCAATATATGTGAAAATCACTATGGAAATATTTATACTATCTGTAGTCTCAAAGTAAAAATAAAGACTATTTTTTTATACACTAATAGAAAGACAAACTCCAAACTAAGGGATCACTATAGGGCATATTTTCCTTTTAGATAAAAAAAAGAAATTGAGACATTTCAAAACATTATCTCTTTAGAAGTTCTGAGAAAATGTGGAAATTTTCCAAAAATTAGGAGATTTCAACAGCTAAATTTAGTAGGAAAAAAAAATTACAATCTACTTTTTTTGGGATATTATTATGAAACTAAATGATAATAAATTTACAGTTTAAATGAAGTGTTCATTTCTTAAGAGGGAAATGACTGGCAAAAGGTTAATAGTCTGAAAATGTAAGAGAACATTTTTTAAAATATCAAAACCTCTCCCAATTCTAGGATAAAATCTTAGAATCTAACAGGGTTTCTTATGTATTTTGTATGACAAGCTTAACTTAAAATAAGATGCAGTGAATTATAGGCACCATGTCTTATTGCAAGTAAAATATATATTGATTTTAGAGCCAAAGAGTATATGAACTTAGCTTAGTAGATAGAATGTGTAAGGAAACTAGTAAACAAATATACTAATGATGAAAGGGCATCTTTAAGCAAAAAAATCACAAGGTTCATTAAATGTGCTTCAGTTGTTCCAAAGCCTTAAAATAATTTAGCAAACATTTATTAAACACCTATTGCATGTAGAGGTTAATATTTGGACTAATGGAAAATATACTGTGAATAGAAGAAATAATCCTTGTCCTTTCTTGATCTATTTCGAGAAGAGAAATCTGATGTCTGGTGATCAAAATTATTATTCATGGAATCACAGTACTCAAAGGAACTTTATTGTTTATTATTTTCTTAAAGACTTTAGGAAATAGCTATTTGTTGGTCTCCCTTGGAAGCTCATGCCAAGGTTATATCAAGAAACTATGTTCTAAAACTCCGATCAGGACAATAAATCAGGACAAATTTAATTTCAGCTTGTATTCCTGGGCCCAAAGTTACTTTTAAAGAAAATCTTAGAACCATCAAAGCTAGGCTTTCCTATATCAACTGAATCCTTGCTGCCACTAAGTACTTGTACTTAACTCTTTTGAAGTATCTCATATACATTCCGTAATGGATATAAGAATGTCCCTTTATTTTCATGCTTAAAAATCCCACAGTATTTCCGGTTTCTTCTCATTTCCTTCTGCCATGTAAGCTCCATAACTTAGGCATCAACATTTTCCTTTTCCCTTTTCTCCTCTTTAAACTATCCTTCTTAAAACAAATACTAGTAGCAGCTAAACATTGTTGTAAGATTGATGAAAGACCTCTAATAAACCAGCTGCATAGTCTTTTCTTTCTTCCTTCATCTTTGTGCTGTTGTTTCTATCTTCTAAACATTCTACTTCTTTTACCCTCTTGTATTTATCTTCTTTTGCCTTTTTGTTATCTCTCTATTCATTCTTACTTCTCTGCCTTAAATACATATGACTCAGTTTTATTGATTTCTTTTTTCCTGTTTTACAATGTTGCCTTTTCTACCAATAAACAAATATTTTCATTTGGGCCAGATCTCTCAAAATAATGGACTTCATCTCCTTACCCACCTCCTTTGCTTTCTATTAAATTCCACAATCACCATTTTCTTGCTAATTGCAAAATCAAATCTTGACATTATATTACTTTAACTTGTTTTATGGTAGTACCAAGTCTCTCACAGTTCCTTCTTCCTCAAAATCAAGCCTCCATCAGCAATGCTACTAAGCCCTATTTATTTTCTTTTTTCCTTTCTTTTTCTTTTTTTTAATAACCATTCCTATTTTTTATTCACTGACTCCTTTTCATTTTCCCATCTGTGAAATTGGATGAGATTTGTGCTTGTTACATTAGATGAGATCTTCAAAGGATAGAGTTTGTTTACTTAGTAGGAATACTATTAATAATACTGCAATTCTGAGCTTATTTTCTCCTTGTAATTTGCCACTATCTTGAGAGAAGAAAATTTCTTTCTTTGTTTGCCATTGCTTTTTGAAATTTCACAGAAAATCACCACATGTGGTGTTTTTACATGGGGGAGGAAGGCAGATTACCGGATTAAAATGTAAAGATCCTGATGATTTAACCTCACTAACTTTCAGTTTCCTTATCAGCAAATGAGGGTTAGAATATCTGCTTACCTCATTGTTGTGATAATCAGACGACAAGTTGTACATAAAAAAAGGAACTTGTAATTATTAAAATGTTATTTCAATCCCTCATTCTTACTGGGAACCAATGTTTAAAAAGATCCACATATTACCAAAGTTGTCCTTTGCTTCCCTTTTTTATAGGGGGTATAGCTTTTGCCTCTCCCATAAGAAGGCACTGGCTGTACCTTCCTGGCCTTAAGACAAATGCCCTTTCAAATCCTTTTCAAATCCCAGAACTGTGTCTTTGGGGATTTTACCTTTTATGAGTACTCAGAAATGATAGATATTGCATCTGTCATAACATCTACCAATTTATTAATAACCTAAAGTGAATTTAATTCATCCTGTTCCTCAAGGCTATGAAAATGGTGTCTTCTTTCTATTTCAGTTTGTCCTTCTTTCCTTCCTTTAAAACTAGAACTGCTGGAACTTGCTCCAGTCAACTGTATTTACAAAAGAAGGAAAGAAAGAAAGAAAGAAAGAAAGAAAGAAAGAAAGAAAGAAAGAAAGAAAGAAAGAAAGAAAGAAAGAAAGGGGAAGGAAGAAAGAAAAAGAGAAGAGGGAAGGGGAGGGGAGGGAGAGAGAGGAAGGAAGGGAGGGAGGAAGCAAGAAAGAAATAGACAAAGATTTTTCAGTGTTGTGTTATGTTCATTTCCACTCTTTATTTAAAAACATCATTCCTAGTACTTTGGATAATAAGGACAATATACATAAATTGAGAGACATTCAGTAGGGAAGCATAATTTAGGTACAGTTCAAGCTGGTGGAGTATGTCATCCAAGGATAATTTCAGGAAAAGGACAAACCCTGAACAAAGGAATTGAATTGGGAAGCTATAAACACAAGAGATTCTGAGTCATCATGTCTGACCATAGTTACTAGGAACCTATGGTAAAGTTAAAGAAATTGGGCTAAGTCTGCTTTAGAAAGAAAGAATCGTAGATACTGAGGTTTGGAAGACACCCTAGAGATCATGTGGTTCAACATTCTTTTATTGATGTTTGAATTAACCCTTAATATTCTTCTCAGAATAAATTTAAAATCTTTGATGACAGAAAACTCACCTTTTCCTGAAGTAACCTAGTTCACCTTTTGACAACACTGACTATAAGAAACTTATTTTTACATTGAGCATAAATCCATCTTCTTGTCACCCACTGGTCCTAATGTGCCCGACTGGGCTATACTATAAAAATTAAATTACCATTCTTTTGATTATTCTTTATGTATTTAAAGACATCACAAGTCCCTCTAAATCTCACTTCCACACAAAGCATTATCAATTCCTTTAGTAATATCTCATATAAAGTCATTTCCTTTACTCAACATTATGCTTACTCTCCTAAGAATATTCTCCATTTCTTTCTATATCCAACTGATAGGATTAATACTTAGTACCGAATGAAATATCCACTATGAATCCTGATCAAATAGGACAAAATAGTATCCATCCCTGACAGATCATCTCTTTTTAGTATCTTCTGAAGTCTTTTTTTTTTTTTAAACAAATAGAAGTCCCTTCAGTGGTAATGACTTTTCTTGATTGTTGTTTCTGCTCAGCCACTTTTGATTAGGCTGAGTTTTTTGTCATGAGTAACTGTATGCCTCCAATAAAATTAGTTGACTTGGTTTTACGGCTGCCAAACCACTTTCTCCTTGCCATCCCCACAAATATATTTCTTGAGTACTTAATTATTTTGAATCCAAATAAGGGAGTTTTTATTCCCTCAGAAAAACTAGAGATTTTTATGGATAATATTTATTGAAAGGCTAATAAATTTGCATTTAATTAAGTAGAGAGTGAGAAGCCACTGAAAATGTTGACATGATCAGAATTTTCTTTGGGTAGACTAATCTGGCAGCCACAAACAGAATAGAGTGAAATGAGGAGAAACAAGAATGCAATTTAAAGAAGACTTTAATTGCCCCCTGGAGTGGTATCAAAGGAAACAGAGAAGCATGTTAAGCTTGGTGACAGAAGCTCAAAACTTACAATTAACATGAAAGAGGAGAAAATAAAAATTCCTTGAAAGTTTTCAACTGCAGTGACTTGGTATGTTAGTTGGGCTTCAGAAAAATAGAACCAAGGAATTGTATTCATATAAATATTTGACTCATGTAGTTTTAGCGGCTGAAAAGTCCCAAGATCTTCAGTTGGTAAGCTGGAGACCCAGAAGAACCAGTGATATAGTTCTAGTCTGAGTCCGGTTTGATAAGCAAGAGCACTGATGGTGTAAATTTTAGTCCAAAGAAAGGAGAAGACTAACTAACATGCCAGTTCAGGCAGGCCAGGTTCCCTCTTACTCTACCTGTTTGTTCTGTGAAGATCTTCATTTAATTAGAAGAACCCCTTGACATCAGAAAGGACATCTGCTTTACACTGTCTGCCAACTCAAATGTTTATCTCACCCAGAAACACCCTTACAGACATACCCAGAATATTTGTCCAAAAGTCTGGCACCTTGTGGCCCAAATTGACACAAAAAATTAACCATCACTGAGTTCCCATTGTGGCTCAGCCGGTTAAGACCCTGACTAGTACCCACGAGGATGTGAGTCTGATCCCTGGCCTTGCTCAGTGGGTCAAGGATCCACCGTTGCTGCAAGCCAGGGTAGATGTGTGGCTCAGATCCCGAGTTGCTGTGGCTGTGGAGTAGGTGGCAGCTGCAGCTCTGATTTGACTCCTGGCCCAGGAACTTCCATATGCTGCATGTGCAGCCTTTAAAAAAAAAATTAACCACTATAATTGAGAGGTGATGAAATGCAGCCAGAATAGAAGTTGTACTTTGGAAAGAGGAGAACTATTAGGCCCTGGTGTGTTTGACTGTCGGGTAGACAGACAAGTGAAAATGACTATGTGGATGGTTAGACATAAAAGACTGGGATTTAGGAAAAACATAAGAGTTAGAAATTTAGATTTGTACTTTATTTACACAGAAGATATTAGTTAAGGACTTTCAAGAGATCATAGGATGTTACTGAGAGGTTATCTACAATGATGACTGAGAAAAGTGAATGGTTTGGTGGTTAGAAATCCATATGGTCAGAAAAGTAAGAGGAAAACTAGGTGGGCACAGAAATACAGAAGCCAAGAAAACAGTGTTTATTCTTCTTGCATGAGTCATCCCAATCTTCTGTCGCCACACCATCATCTCCTCTCTCTCTCTCCCTCTCCCTCTCTCTCTCATGCTCTTGAATTTCTGGGTTTTTCTGTTTGTTTTTGTCTTTTTTTTAGGGCCACATCCGCAGCATATGGAAGTTCCCAGGTTAGGGGTCAAAAGGGAGCTGCCCACCTACACCACAAACACAGCAACGCCAGATTCGAGCCACGTCTGCAACCTACACCACAGCTCACAGCAACACTGGATCCTTAACCCACTGATCGAGGCCAGGGATTGAACCCACATCCTCATGGACACTAGTCAGTTTTGTTACCACTGAGCTGTGATGAGAACTCCTTGAACTTCTATTAATCAAGTTCCCGGCTTTATTGAAATTGGCTTTTCAGAAAATGCTATCTTCTCCGTTTCACTGGCTTCCTCTTTTTGTCTTCTAAATGCCAAAAATCCCTCAAGGGACTGTCCTAAGTCCTCTGCTTCAATCATCTTTACAAATCAGAAAAATGCCAAAACTATTATCACGGTCTCTGTCATTAGTTCCAGACCTGTATTTACAATAGATGGGCCAATAATCCCACTTGGATGTTTCTCATGTTTGTATCTCAAACACAAAGTATCCTAAGCAGAACCCATAATCTTCCAATAAAATCTCTTTAATAGCTTAAGAACCCTCTAAAATGCCTAGGCTGTAAACTTCAGAAACAGTTTGACTTCTTTCTCTATTTTGCTCCTTACTACCCCGCCATTTCCAAGCCCAAATCCTATCACTTCTACCTACAAAGCATCTCCCAAATCCATACCTTTTGCATTGTTACAATATCACCACCATACCATTCTAATTTAAGACCTCACTATCTCTTATGTGCGGTATTAACTTCCTAGACAGACTTCACACATCTAGCCATTCTCACCTTTATCTGTGTTTATAGATGGCTGCCAAATTAATCTTCCTAAAGTACAATTTAAATCATGACATTCTATTACTCCAGAATGGTTAATCTCTTTTGATTCCCCATTGAATAAAATCCAAACTCCTTAAAATAACATTTAACACCATCTACCATCTGGTGAGAGCCCACATTTCTAGATGTATCTTCTATTTCTCCTTTTCAGAGATCTAGTTCTCCATTCAAACTGCAACATCTGTTTTTCCTGTCTGTCTCAATCCCTTTGTTCTTTGTCTTCTCTTTGCCAGTAATGTTCTATCTACTGGCTCTTCTCTGTGAAGCCTTGGTTGATTGCCCTAGCAGAAAGTAACATATGATTCAAAATGTTCCAGGCTGTATGTTAAGTGTGTCATATATGTTAATATGCTAAGTTCTAACAATAACCCTATCACATATCTACTCTTTTCTGAGTTTTACTAGTGGATAAGTTCGTATAGTCACTGTTTTTTATTTTTTTAATTAGCTCAAAGTAACATAACATTTTCAGATTTCCATTTTTATCTGACCTCAAAGTCAGTACTCTTAAATTTAATACAAATATTTTTAATTTTAGAGTCACTCCTTCTGGTCATGAGTTCCAGGACTTTACTGAGGCCATAGTAATGGGGAAAATTTTTAATAGTGACATTAAGTACCTTAAAAAGGCCTTTTATTCGTCTGGTTTATCAAAGTATAATTTACATAGAATAAAATTTACCCTTTTTAGTGCATAGTTCTATTAATTTGGCATTTATACCTTTATTTTTCCCAGTTTCTCTCTTTGGAGTCAGGTGATTTGTTTTTGCAGTTCTCCTTAGTAGTTTGATTTAGTCTCAACAACTTTGGGCTTTCCTTTTATCCCACATTTCTTTGGAAATGCTGTATGTTGTCAACATTGTTTTTAGTAACTCCCCAAACCCTTCTTTATGAACTGATGCAGTTTGTTCATAGGATGAGAAGCTAAGTCTATAATTACAGCCAGCATTAATAGATTTTCTCTCTTTGGATCCTTCTTATTTGTGTCCTAAACCTAATAAAATATGTATTCGTGAAAATTATTTTCTTCATCTTTATCTAATTGATATATAGAATTGGTAGGATTTATATTGTTTTATACCCACAAAAAAAAAAACCCTGAAAAATATACCTTCTCAAACAACACAGTTCAGAATGAAATTGTAGGGGAAAATGTGAGCATGAAATCCATTTTTCTAAAAACTAAATTTATGCTAAACCTATGCAAAAAAATTATCTATTCCTTCTTTCATACAATAAACATTTATTAAGCATCTTCTATGTGAAAAAGATGAATCTTTTTCTTAAGCAGTCTACCATCTAATCAATATTCTAGCTGGTTAACTTCAAATCTAGTATATAAAGGAAATCCAGAAGGTGATAATGACTTTGACAAGAGTTAATGGCTAAGATAATTAAGTGCTGGAGTCACCAAAAGGGTAAAGAATCTTTATATTTTTATTAACTTTTAGTAAGAACTAAGAAGATAATATCTAGCATATTATAGAATCTCAGTAGCAATGAAATAATAATAATTAGGAAAGCAAGATGATGCCCAGAATGGTTTTGAAGCTTCAGTGGTATTAAGCCAATTAGTGCATTAAAAATGAGAACTAGTTTTCATATAAAAGCAAGAGTCCTTTTAGTAATATGAAAGCAAATAAGTATTCCCCTTTAGGGCTTTTTAAGATAAGATAAAGCTGTTTTAAAGAGCTTTATCATGAAATTCTAACTAGTTTTTTCCTGCTATTATAGTCTAAACATCATTGTCCTACTTTAGAAAGTCAACTGGATTTTGACCTTTGTTTATTGTGAAATTTGGGGGGGAAGGCATATTTCATCATAGTAATATTTTTTTATCAACATTGTATAGGCATAATTTTGAGCTTTTACAATAAAGAGTAAGAAACCTATTTGAAGTTCCCTGGTGGCTCAAGGGGTTAAGGATCCATCATTATCACTGCTGTGATGTGGGTTCCCTGGTCCTGGAACTTATGCATTCCACAGGTGCAGCCAAAAAAGAAAAAGAAAAAAGAAAGAAACCTGTTATGCACCCATTTCCCAACTCCAGGCCCAGGGCTTCACAGATTCCCATCCAGCATCCCTATCCACCAAAGGATTGATCCTCATGCCTCAGAAGTATATGAATATACCCGTGGATTTTTCTGGCCCTGGTATGCCTTGGAGAGGTTGAATGAACTGTTCCCATTACTCCATCTTCTTCCTTCCTCTCTCACATCCTCAACTCCAATAACATGATTAAAATAAAAAGAAGGATTAAATAAATTGTAATGTACAGTGATTGGTATAAAAACCTCATAATACATACAACTATTAGATCTCATGGCAATATAAAAATCACAGAATTTAGCAGAGGAAGGGTTCTGTCGCACACTCTACCTGCTAACCAGCAGTACCAAAATTACCTTTTCTAATAAGTAGGTGACTATCCTATTCTTACAGAATTTTTATGAGTACAAAGTGTCATACTCTCACCCTAACAATCTGAGTTTTCACACCCCAAAGAAAATTTCTACATATATCTGTGATAAATACATTCAAATGCACAGCTAAAATATTCAAATATACATAGTAAGTTAAAGCAAGAACTTTTTTGTTCTGACCTGAAAGTACCTCATTAGCACAGATGTCCAAATAGGCAACCCTAAATACACTGAGGTCCAAGGGCATGAAAAGAACCCTTACTTCTCTAAACTAAGAAATGGATTCATGCAAATTAGTGTGTGAACTTGAAGATTTTATCATGACAACTGATTGGTATACACCTGCTGCCAAGGGGAAAACAACAGCTAGGCAGTATTATTATTATTACTGCTATAATTATTGCCAAAACCTAAGACTTAAAGCTTTCGGATGAAAGTCTTGTGAGGGAAAAACAATCTATCCTAGGGTTTGCTCTGTGGACTTGAAATTACTTTTCAACCTTTTCTTCTTATTTATCCAACTCATTTCAAAAGATGAAACACCTATTCCAAGGTGAGGAAAGAGGCTTCTGAGGAAAAGAAAAAATAAATTTTTTACAATGGTCTTATTATTTCCTGTTCATTCTCCTGGTCCTTTTTTTTCTCCTGCCTATTTCCCTGGTTTTAATTTGTCTCAATCCATTTTTATCCTTTTACCCTCAATTTTTCAGAGTGTTCTGCTTCTTTTTACTCAATGTCTCATCTTTCTACCTTTCAGAAGTATTGTCATTAATCAGGCATATGTTCACTATATTCTTCCTTTTTTTGTTAATCCTTTAAAAATATCTCTATGCATATTACTTCAGAGAATCCATGGTACCTATTACTGTAACTTAAGGGGTAAACAGTAAAAAACAAACGTATTTGAAATAAGGGCTGTAAAAAAGTAGTATGATGACTGAGAGGACACATTTTGGAGACAGACAGGTTTGCATTTGAACCCAGGCACTGCAATTTACTAGCTATGACAAAGCTTGTCCATTCATTGCTCTGAATTTAACCTCAAGTAGATCCTAGAAAAGGTTAATAAAGTCTAGTTCACTGGATTGTTGAGGATTATTGAGATACTGATATGAATCACCTAGTAAAATGCCAGGAACACAAAAGGCGTAATACAAAGTAATGAGATCAAGATGATGGTAAAGGTGGTAGCAGTGGTGGGGGTAGTTTTGATGGTGATGAATAGACATGAGCTTTCAGTCTCCTTGCCAGAGGGGTGGTCAGCTTCATCCATTGGGTTGTAATTACACCATAATCATTTGCATATTTAAAAATGGAAAAAGAAGTGCTCTGCTACAACAATTTTGCTTAACCCTAAGAGTTATGGTCAGGCTTACATTTCTTCATGTCCCTAGAAAACAGAATTCACACACAAACCTCAAAATCCAAGCACTACTTTGTCCTCCCTGCTCTTTTTCCCACTGTTACTGTAAAAATTTTTATGCATTCAAAAGAATGTCTGACATAAAGTTAAAATAAAAACAATAAAATTAATATCCTCGTACTTAGTGCTTAACATTAAAAAAAAAAACTTATCAGTATTTTGAAGCTCCCACTATGCCCCTCTCTGATTGCAGCCCCTCTCCACCAACACTAGAGGTATTGACTATCCTAAAATTGCATTTGTCATTCCATTGCTTTGACTTACAAATTGTTTTCATGTATGTAATCCTAAATAATACATTGTTTCCTTATTGCTGAATTTTATAAATTGTATCATGCCGATGGTTTCCTTAGACACTGAGTTCATTCCTAGCTGTGTATTAATAGTTTATTGAATGAAAACACTACAGTGAATTATCTGTTCTTTTATCTAAGAACAGATAAATTAAATTATTCCAAAATATCCTTAGAACCATGTTATTATGAAAAGTTTTGTACATGCTTCCTGATGCACATAAGGATATTGTTCTTCAAGGCAAATACCTAGGAGAGTAAATTGCTAGGGCTATAGGATATGCACATCTTTAACTTTATGAGACTTTTTCCTAACAAGGTTGTATTGGTTAAGATTTGTTAGGCTTCTGGAAGTAACAACAACAACAACAAAAATCTCAAAATTACAGTAGTTTAAAGCTATGCATTTCTATCTCAAGTTCAAGAAATCTAGAAGTGGTCAGTCCAGAGATGGTCAGGCACAGTGTCAAAGACCCAGCCTCCTTCTATTGTATAGGTTACTTCACATATACAGTTTTCATCCACAAGGTCATTTTTAAGGTCCAAATGGTTTCTGAAGTTCCAGCTAGAATATTCACGTTTTAGCTGGCAAGAAAGAGAAAGAAACAAGAGGTGCACAACACTTTTACTTGTATCCCCTTGGCCAGAACATACTGGTCATATTTGGCTACAAGGGAAATTGGGGAATGAAGTCTTTAGTCCAGTTGGCCAGGGATTCAGCTATAAATACAATTCTTATTTCTGAGAAAAAAAGAGGAAGACAAATATTGGGGGGTAACTAGAAGCCTTTACCACACTGGTTTTATTAATTTATACCCTCATCTGAAGATTAGGAGAGATTTTGTTTCTTTGCATACTTGTTTCTTTATGAACAGAAGTCTGTTTTTGAGAACCAATTCTCTATTCCTTTATCTACACTTTCCTTATGTACTTAAATATCTTTGTACATTATATATATATATATATATATATATATATATATATACACACATACACACATATATATATGTACATACACACACACATCTTATATTTATGAGTAGGCTTGCTATCTAATAAATCAAGACCTTCTCTACATCTTATCTTTTGGCTCCAGGTATTTTTTTTTGTCTTTTTTTTTTGTTGTTGTTGTTGTTGTTGCTATTTCTTGGGCCGCTCCCGCGGCATATGGAGGTTCCCAGGCTAGGGGTTGAATCGGAGCCGTAGCCACCGGCCTATGCCAGAGCCACAGCAATGCGGGATCCGAGCCGCGTCTGCAACCTACACCCCAGCTCACGGCAAGGCCGGATCGTTAACCCACTGAGCAAGGGCAGGGACGGAACCCGCAACCTCATGGTTCCTAGTCGGATTCGTTAACCACTCCACCACGACGGGAACTCCTCCAGGTATTTTTTAATTGCTCTAGATCCTTGGCCCTTGCACATAAATTTTAGAACCAGTTTGCAAGTTCAACAAGAGAAATAACAGTTCACACTTAGTAGCCTTAGATTAAATTTATTTGTCAATTTGAGAAGAACTGGCATCTTTATACTATTAGGTATTCTTATCCATGAATATAGTATAGTTTTTATTTGTGGGATCTTCTTTATTGGCTTTCAATAAAGCTTTATAATTTTATGCAAAAAATTCTGGCACATATTTTTTTGTTAGTATGTAGACATGTAGTTGGAATTTGTTTCTTTATTCTATAACCATCCAGTTTTCTAAACTCTCTTAATTCCCAAATTATATCACTTTTTCTTTCTTTCCTTCTTTCTTCTTTTTTTTTTTTGTATTTTTCAGTCTGCACCTGCAACATATGGAAGTCCCCAGGCTAAGGGTCTAATCTGAGCTGCAGCTGCTGGCCTACACCACAGCTACAGCAACGCCAGATCTGAGCCTTGTCTGAGACCTACACCACAGCTCATGGCAACGCCAGATCCTTAACCCACTGAGTGAGGCCAGGAATTGAATCCACATCCTCATGGATACTAGTCAGTGTGTTTCCACTGTGCCACAACAGGAACTCCTATTGGGTTTATAGATAATTTTTCACTTTTGCATAATGGACATTTTTGTTCCTTTCCTTCTAATCCTTACACTTTTTCTTCTTGTCCTATGCACCAGCTGGGACCTCCCCATAATGCTGAATAGAAGTGGTGATATAGGAGTTTCTATATAGAAATAGATATAGATATGAATATAACCTCCAGTCTGCTTTATAACTCATTATTCAACTAATATTTATTCAGTAAATAAAATATTCAAGGCTCAAGCTGCTTATGTGAGATATCAAGAAGAATCAGATACAAATCCTACTCCCTAATAGTTTACTATCTATGAGAATTGATAAGAGCTATATGAGATCAAACACAGTAAAAAGAATAATACACAGAAACACAATAAAACACAGAAAGTAACAGGTACCATAAGAGAGGTCTAAAGCAGATCTAATGAAAGCTCAAAGAACCAATATGCCATTTAGTGTCTATTGGGAAAAACTTTATTAATTGAGGTGGCATATACCATTGAACATTAAATAATGGGTAGGGTTTTAATTGAAACAAAACATCCTAGGTATAGGGACAGCATGAACAGAGGCCCCCATCTCTCATACTTGTACTCTGAGTAGGTTAAAAGCCTCTTAAACAGATTTAAACCAGATATATTCAATATACCCCCAATCAATCCCATCTTGTAATGGAATTCAAATCTAATAGCCAGAGTTTTGTTTGAGCACTGTCAATCCTCTCACATAATCTTATAGGTGATGAGATGAGTCCTTCAAGCAATAACAAATAGGATTATTCTGCTTGCTCACTTTCCTAAGTAACCAGAGTAGATCTAGACATCTTTTATCTGGCTTCAAATTCAAATCTCCCCAGAGCTGATAATTTGCCATTCTTGAGGAAATTCAAGTGAATAAATAAGTATATGAGGTCAATTCTCAAAGAATTCCCTGACTTTTAGCAGTGGTGGTATCATTGGAATAAGTGTATAAATTCGTGAAGTGACTATTTTAAAGCAAGAAACCATTTGGATGAATTATACATTTATTAAGTTGTTGAATTAAACCACATTACTCAACAGTTGCACCATGGGGATCTATGGCCCCACACAACTAAAGTGTTAAGAATATTTTAGGATGGAAAATAACCAAAAGGAAATTAGGGAAAAAAAACCTTTAAATATACAGATATCCTGAGCCCTCCTTTCATTCTATTGCTCAGTAGCAATTGAGTCTCTGGCTAATGTATTACTCATAATTTATTGCAAATTTATTAAATCTCAGTAGCTCAGAAACCTAGTAGCTTATGGATGATCCTCTAATTAGTAGAATTAGAGGATGATACTGTTTTCTTTGATTAATTGGCACATGTGGAGACTGGGTGCCCTCTGAGGCCTTTCATTTGCATATTAAGTTACCACATAGCAATGTGTTGAAATCCAAAGGGCTGGGGCCTCCAACTACTCATGTGAAGTCAATGTCCTGTGGATCTAATTAAATCACTGCACTCTTGCCCTTTTCCCTTTTTTTACCCACTTTGGCACAAATTTCCAAGGAGTAACCTAAAAGTTAAAAAAAAAAAAAAAGGAACAAACAATTTATGAATATGTAGCAATTTACCATTTACAAATTCTTTTCACATATATTATCCCATTTAACTCTCTCAACAACCCTCTTGAGGACACAGGGATTTATTCCCGTCTTATAAATAGTTAGGAGATTGATAGGCCTCCCAATTTACAAGGTAGTAATTGATCAAGCTGGGACTCACACCTGAATCTTCTTACTCAAGGTCTTAACCCTCTTCACTATGTCAGTTTGTGTCATTAGAGAATTATCCCAAATTGTATAATAAAAGATATGAAAAAAAATGTTACTCTTCCAACACTGGCCATGTTCTTTACAAACTGCTGTTATACTCATGGCTTTAGGGGAAAGGGATGGGTTAAATGAAATTAGTGAAAAGAGTTTAAGCAGTCTAAGGGGGAAGTGATGTTCAGTGAGAACTAGTATGAAGGAGATGGTTACTTTTACGTTCTCCATCCCAAGATTTCAAGCCCAGACTGGATGGCCACTAGATTGCAGGGATAATTCAGATGTCACACATTCAAATGTGTGTAACATTTGAATGTGTGATCTGGCAAGTGGATCATTTAAGGTCTCATTGCTGAGTGTCTGGTTTAAAAAAAAAAATAGCATACCACATTACCGGGTCAAAAAAAAAAAAAAAAATTGCAGGCCAGTGCCTTTGCTGGGCATTTGTCAGAGCCTGGACACAAATAAAGGAGTTATTTTAGACAGCAGGTAGTTCCAATAGCCAAAAGCTAAGCTATAGCCATCTTCTGGACACCTGCCACAAACCATATTATCTTTGCTGGATAGAAGCAAGAGAGTATATTTGGAAGGATTTAATAAAGGTTCTGAAGGACCCTATTGGTATAAATGCCTATTATTGTTGTCAGTGTTATTTAAGAACAGCAGGAGGGAGGCATTTCAAATAGAAGTTCAGCTTCTATTCCCAGAAACCTCCCCAGATCCAGCCCTGCTGTGGTCTTCAAGCAATCTGTGAAACTGGCCTCCAGGAAGGGAGTGACGATGGGGAAGTCTGAGCTGCCCATGTGGTATTTGGGTTGCTTGTGCAGAGTTGGTTCGGGCTTGTTTCTCTGTTTAGTTACTGAGTTACTTCTAATTCTGGTCCTCTTGCCAGAGGTGAGGCTCCCTTCATCTGTAGCATTGGGGGTAAGCCAAATCAGCACCCCCTAAGGTACAAACTGTGAATATGCTTCAAGGTAGACTTGTCTGAGAAGGCAAAAAGAAAACATGCTTTTCTTAGTGTTTCTTGGCTGTGAATTCTGAAAGAAGTTTTAGCCCATCCTCATTGGAGATGGGTCTCCATCTCTAAGAGGTGTGTGTGGAGAGATACTGCCATAGTGTCCTTCAATTTCTCTAAAAGATAAAATTATACAAAGGTGACCACACTGCTGCTGGGATTTGGTGCTTCCTAACTCATCTTCCACTGCACATTTTGATGTTAGGAAGTTCGAAAACAACACATCTGTGTAGGAATGACAATACATGAAAATCTTAGGAGAAAAACCCTGTTGCTTAATGGCCTACATCTAGCTTTTCTCCACCACTGCTCTTCTCTCAGCATCTCTCAGTCCCTCTATAATAGCATGTGCCTGTTGATGACGCCAGCTCCCTCACCTAGTTAAGTTACTGCTGCAGAGGAAACCTGGAGATTGATGGCAGACAGGTTTAATGTGGCTCACACAGAGCAGTCAAGTTCAGCATGTGGGGGGCTGCTAGGGAGATATTCCCGCAGGCTCAGGCACATTAGCTGACTGAAGTTGCTATGAACTGACAGCTAATGCAGGAGCTTTCTTTGATAGCTATTTAATTTGGGGTACACCTAGGTTAAAAAAAATTTTTTTCTCTATGAGGGAAAAAAACACAATGATTTTTTTTGTTTTCTTTTTATTAACAGTTGATTCCAGGGTATTCCAGAGGCATTATCTTGGCAGGCATTGTATTGTCTGATTAAAACATTGACTTAGAATTCTTTAAGCCCCTCTTCTAGGTGTTGGATAGGCTAGACCCCAGGGTGTAGCTAGGAAGCAATGCCAACCACATACCAGTCAAGACTCTGAAAGGGTGATGGGGATGGGGAATACCTGATGAAAAGCTGGCTGAAATTGGTTGGCTGAAAAAATTAAGTGCTGATTTGGAGGGTGCCTTAAAGATCAACCATGTACTCTTTGATTTAGGAGAAAGGAAGAGTAGAACTGGAATTCCAGGGGAATACCAGGCCTCAGCCTATTTTTGTCTGCATTTGGGTTGATAAAGAAAGCCACCTTTTGGAATTAAACTAAAATATGAAATCTCCACAGTTCGCTAAGCTGCCATAATAGTGTGCCACAGACTAGGTGGTTTTAACAACAGGAATTTATTTGCTCACCATTCTGGAGGTTAGAAGTTTGAATCAAGGTGTCCACAGGGCTGTGAGGGAAGATCTGTTCCAGGCCTCTCTCCTTGCCTCATGGATGGCTGTCTTTTCCCTGGGTCTTCTCCTCTCTATGCTCTCTGTCCTCTGATAAGGACACCAATCATATTGGATCACGGCCCACCCTAATGATATAGTTTTAATTGAATCACTTCTTTAAAGACCTTGTTTTCAAATACAGTCACATTCTGAAGGTACTGCAGAATTTCAACATATGACTTTTCCAGGGTGAAGGTAGGGGTCCAGCAGGCAGGCATGAAAGAGTTCAGCCCCTAACAGTAAAGGATACAAATCTTCAGTTTGGCACAGGGCATGCTGGGCCAGTCAACATGGCCTAGACCTTCAAACACCATTTTCCCATAGAATCTGTTTCTGTTGCCACCAGAACATTTCATGCTTTCCTTCTCCCCACCCCCCTTTCCCCCTCTTCTCTTTCTCTCCTTCCTTCTCTCTCGCTCTTCCTCTGTGGTTGGAGGACCTGTCATTTATGGTTAGATCATTGGAGTCTCATTGACATTCTACATAAATTCCAAACTAGAATAAGGCATTGAATCTAACTTGTTGGAATAGATCTATAATAATAGCAAAAGCAATAGTAATAGCAATGGTAAAATTATAAGAGCAGCTACCTTTTAGTAGTGTTTACTGTGTGCCAGTCTCAATATTATGTGCTTCTGTGTTTTGTCTCATTTAGGCCTCATGACAAACCTACAAGTTGGACAAAATTATTACCCCGCTCCACTAATATGAAAACTATAGCCCTAAACCATGTTCTAAGTCTTGACACTTTTGGACTCTGCCTTTGAAGCCTTGAATGCTGTTTCATCTGCTCTGATTTCCTTCTCCTCCCTATAAACTTTGTATTTCTGTGTCGTGCTCAAGAAAACTTGCCCAATGTATTTTATGAAGCCCTTAAACTAGATTATTAGTGGCATCTAGTTATAGAAATAAAGAAATAGATTGTATAAAGAGCATAGAATTTTGAAGATTACTGCAAAGGAGAATTCAAAACATCTAGATTCTACAACCTGTGTCCTAAATACAGGTTGTGGTTTGCTGAGGAAGGAGAGGGAACAATTGTTAGTCACCCCTCCAGGTCTGGCACTGAGTGCTCAGCGTGGGATTTATTGTTTATGCCCCAAAGCCTATGGGGAGGCCTGCACACCTCCTGGCCTCACTTCTACCAGCTTCCCCTGACAATAGGAATGCCCAGAAATTGATCTCATTCAAGGGGAAAAGTTGTTTCATTTGGAGACAGAAATAAGAAAAGGACTTAACGCTTCACTTGCTGAATCCTTTGCAGAAAAACAGCCTTTGCAGCCACCCGTCTGCAGGAACGAATCCTGCTATGGAATATTATCTTCTCATCCTCTCTGCCATATGTTCAGGCAATCTGTGTTTCACAGTCTATATTAATGCACTGAGTCAGAGGCAGTGGGGTTCAGTGGGCTAAGCATCAGCCTGGAAAATGAAGGGGTGTGAGTTCTAATTCTGTCCTTCCCCCCAGCTTGCTGGCTGACCTTCAGGGAGGTTATATCGGCCTCATTTTGCCCTCCCATTTCCTACCACACATGGCTTACAATGTCAGCAAATTAAGGAGAAATACCAACAACGTCAGCATAGGATTTCACAAACATCTTTGAAGCTTTTAAATACCTACCATTTAAAAACACTGTTCAATGCCCATCAAAGATCTTTAAAAAAAAAAAAAATTGATCCATACCTTTTAGTCATTTATCATCTAGTTGGAAAATAAGACATGTAGTTATGAGATTTGTTAAAATCAACATCTCAGTACTTACAGATAGTCATTTATCCTCTTAAATTCAAAGTTCTATGAAGAAGACATTAAGGAAGGTATTGTAGGGAATTCCCATTGTGGTGCAGTGGAAACAAATCCGACTAGTAACCATGAGGTTGCAGGTTCAATCCCTGGCCTTGCTTAGTGGGTTAAGGATCCGGCATTGCTGTGAGCTATGGTATAGGTCACAGGCACAGCTCAGATCCTGTGTTGCTGTGGCTGTGGCATAGGCTGGCAGCTGTAACACCAATTAGACCCCTAGCCTGGGAGTCTCCATATGCTGTGGGTGTGGCCCTAAAAAGCAAAAAAAAAAGAAAGAAAGAAAGGTATTATACAATCCCTGTAACAATGTTTTTATGCAGCACCTCAAATTCTTCATAAAATCAGCTAAAGTATGTGTGTATACATATGAATAAACAAGAAAGTAATTATTTGCATCTCAAAAAAAAAAAAAAAAGTAGCAGGCTCAGAAAAGTTGCTACTACATTCCTGGCTGAATTTTTCATACCTCTCCCTTTCAGAGACCAGAGGCGCTCCTTCCCTCTCTCACTCTACTCTTGGAAAACCTGATAAGCACATACCTGAAAATATTGGACAAAAGATGGGGGTTACATAGAGGTAGTAGTCAAGGGCTTTCCATAAGCAGGTGATGATTGTTACAGTTGTAGATCATATGATTTAGAAGAACATGTTTTATAAATCATAATCAAATACGTATGCCTGCATTTATATATAAATATATTTTTATTCTATTAGAGTACAGTTGACTTAAAATGTTGTGTTAGTTTCAGGTGTACAGCAAAGTAAATCAGTTATACATATACATATATTCATTATTTTTCAGATTCTTTTCCCATATAGGTAGGTTATTACAGAATATTGAGTCGATTTCCCTGTGCTATACAGTATGTTCTTGTTAATTATCTATTTTGTATAAAGTAGTATGTATATGTTAATCTCAACTTCCTAATTTATCCCTTCCAACGTTTTCCCTTGTATAATGGTAAATTTGATTTTGAAATCTTTGAGTCTGTTTTGCATTTGTAGCTAAGTTCTTTTATATCATTTTTTATTAGAGTCCACATGTAAGGGATATCATATGATATTTGTCTTTCTCTGTCTGACTTACTTTACTTACTATGATTATCTCTAGGTCTGTCCATGTTGCTGCAAATGGCATTATTTCATTCCTTTATGTCTGAGTAATATTCCATTGTATAGATGTACCACATCTTCTTTATCCATTCCTCTGTTGGTGGACATTTGGTTGCTTCTATGTCTTGGGTATTGTAAATAGTGCTGCAATGAACATTGGGTGCATGTATCTTTTTGGATTATGTTTTTCTCTGGAATATGCCCAGGAGTGGGATTGCTGAATCATATGGTAGTTCTATATTTAGTTGTTTAAGGAACCCCCATGCTCTTTTCCACAGTGGTTACACCAATTTATATTCCAGCCAACAGTATAGGAGGTTTACCTTTTCTCCACACCTTCTCTAGCATTTATGGTTTGTAAACTTTTTGATGATGGCATTCTTACTAGTGTGAGGTAATACCTCAATGTAATTTGATTTGAATTTCTCAAATAATTACTGATGTTAAACACTTTATCCTGTGCTTTTTGTCCATCTATCTTCTTTGCAGAAATGTCTATTTAGATCTTCTGATCATTTTTTTGATTTTTTTAATGTATATATATGTATAAAGCAGCATGAGATATTTGTATATTTTGGAGATACACAAATATCTCCTTTGTCAGTCACTTTGTTTGCAAAGATTTTCTCCCATTCTGCGGGTTGTCTTTTCATTTTAGTTATGGTTTTCTTTTCTGTGCAAAGGCTTTTAAGTTTAGCTAGATAGAATTTGTTTATTTTTGTTATTTTCAAAACTATAGGAGGTAAATCAAACAAGGTATTGTTGAAATTTATGTCAGAGTGTGTTCAGCCTATGTTTTCCTCTAGGAGTTTTATAATATCTGGCCTTATGTTTAGGTCTTTAATCCATTTCCAGTTTATTTTTGTGTATAGTGTTAGAGATGTTCTAATTTCATTTTTTTAATATATTGCTATCCAGTTTTCCCAACACCACTTAATGAAGAGACTTCCTTTTCTCTATTGTATTATTCTTGCCTCCTTTTTTATATATTAGTTGACTGTAAGTGCATGGGATTATCTCTGTGCTTTCTATCCTGTTCCAGTAATCTGTATTTCTCTTTTTGTGCCAGTACCATACTGTTTTTATGACTGTAGCTTTATAGTATAGCCTGAAGTCAGGGATCCTATTTCTTCCAGTTCTGTTTTTCTTCTTTAAGATTTCTTTGGCTATTTGGGGTCTTTTGTGTTTCCTCACAAATTTAAAACATTTTTGCTCTAGTTCTGTGAAAAATGCCATTGGTAATTTGGTAGGAATTATGTTGAGTCTGTAGATTGCCTTGGGTATATAGTCATTTTGATGATATGGATTCTTCCAATTCAGTAGCATGTTATAATTTTCCATCTGTTTGTATCACCTTGGATTTCTCTCATTAATGTCTTACAGTTTTCAGAGTACAGGTCTTTTGCCTCTTTAGGTAGGTTTATTCCTAAGTATTTTATTCTTTTTGTGTGATGGTAAATGGGACTGTTTTCTTTTTTTTTTTTTTTTAATTTTTTATTTTCCCACTGTACAGCAAGGGGGTCAGGTTATCCTTACATGTATACATTACAATTACATTTTTCCCCCCACCCTTTCTTCTGTTAACATGAGTATCTAGACAAAGTTCTTAATGCTATTCAGCAGGATCTCCTTGTAAATCTATTCTAAGTTGTGTCTGATAAGCCCAAGTTCCCAATCCCTCCCACTCCCTCCCCCTCCCATCAGGCAGCCACAAGTCTCTTTTCCAAGTCCATGATTTTCTTTTCTGAGGAGATGTTCATTTGTGCTGGATATTAGATTCCAGTTATAAGTGATATCATATGGTATTTGTCTTTGTCTTTCTGGCTCATTTCACTCAGTATAAGATTCTCTAGTTCCATCCATGTTGCTGCAAATGGCATTAGGGACTGTTTTCTTAATTTCTCTCTCTCTCTCTTTTTGTTTTTTGTTTGTTTGTTTGTTTTGCTTCTTTTAGGGCCACACCTGTGGTATATGAAGGTTCCCAGGCCAGGGATCAAATCAGAGCTGGATGATTTGAGCCACGTCTTCAACCTGTACCATAGCTCATGAAAACACCAGATCCTTAACCCACAGTGCAGGGCCAGGGATTGAACCTGTGACCTCATGGATGGTGGTCAGATTTGTTAAGCAGTGAGCCATGATAAGAACTCCCCTTAATTTCTCTTTCTAATCTTTTATTGTTATTGTATAAGAGTACAAGTGATTTCTGCGTATTAATTTTGTATCCTGCAATTTTACCAAATTTATTGATGAGCTCTAGTAGTTTTCTGGTGGCATCTTTAGGATTTTCTATGTATATTATCATGTCATCTGCAAATAGTGACAGTTTTACTTCTTCCTTTCCAATTTGGATTCCTTTTTTTTTTCTTTTTCTTTCTTATTGTCATGGCTAGGATTCTCAAAATTATGTTGAATAAAAGTGGTGAGAGTGGATACCATTGATTGTTCCTGATCTTAGTGGAAATGCTTTCAGCTTTTCACCATTGAGAATGATGTGGGTTTGTCATATATGGCCTTTATTATGTTGAGGGAAGTTCCCTCTATGCACATTTTCTGGAAGGTTTCTCCATAATTGGGTGTTGAATTTTGTCAAAAGCTTTTTCTGCATCTATTGAGATGACCGTATGGTTTTTGTTCTTCAGTTTGTTAATGTCATATATCACATCGACTGACTTGTGGATATTGAAGAATCTTTGTATCCCTGAGATAAGTCCCACTTGTTCTTTTTAATGTATTGTTGGATTCAGTTTCCCAATATATTTTGTTTAGTACTTTTGTGTCCATGTTCATCACTGTTATTGGCCTGTAATTTTCTTTTTTTGTGTTATCTTTGTCTATTTTTGATATCAGGGTGATGGTAGCCTTATAGAATGAGCTCAGGAGTGTTCCTTCCTCTGCAGTTTTTTAGAAGCATTTCGGAAGGATAGGTGTTAATTCTTCTCTAAATGTTTGACTCAATTTGTCTATAAACCATCTGGGACTGGACTTTTATTTTTTGGAAGTTTTTAAATCAGTTTCAATTTCAGTGCTTGTAATTTGTCTATGCATATTGTTTATTTCTTCCTGGTTCAGTCTTGGAAGGCTGTACCTTTGTAAAAATATCTCTTTCTTCTAGGTTTTCCATTTCATTGGCATATAATTGCTTTCAGAGAGCATGTTTTTGAAAGCTCTCCTCTGTAAGAAGGTCACCATGTCTTCCAGAAAAGGCATGGTCTTGATGTATATACATTCAAATTAACAAGGATGGAATCAAGGCTTGAGATGGAAGCAACTGAATCATTACAGCAATTGAAATTACACTTTTCAGGCATTTGAAGCTGACATGAAAAGAAAAATTCCTCAGCTCCTTTGTCCTGACACAGAATTCAGTGTTGACATACTTGTCATGTTACAACAAGAAAATTGGTGAATTAGCTATTGTCTCTAGTGTCCCTTTGAGGGTTCAGTTGTTGTATCCATATGTCACAGGTGTATTTGGGCTTAGGTCTTCCCAAAGAAGAGGTTAAAAATAAAAAGTAAATATATGGGTGACGGGATCTCCAAACACTTAGGATGCAGTTTGGGGCCATGATAGAGTTGAAGCGGTATCACTGAATGTTAGGTGGGTTATTGGCCACACAGTGCCCAAGTTAATAGCTTCCTAAATAGGCTCTGTTCCCAACATAAACCATTTGCATAGTTGGTTATAGCCCTGGGAATAAATGTAGTGTGGAATGGTCTCCTACATCTATTATCAGTAGAGCTTCTAAGTGTTCTGATATGAGATTTGACCTCTTATGGGTACTAGATGCCAGGCATCTAATGCCTATCATGAGTATCTTTACTCTTAATAAATGATTAAGATCATTTGAGTTAAATTTCTATAATATAGTCACAAAAAATGAATAGAGATAGCATCAGGGTAACTCAAAACTGGATGATTTTTTTTTTAGGGTGTTAAATTTGACCATAAATGTTTGGGGAGGTACATATAGACTGGGCCTCTCAAAAGTCTCTGAATTAAAGTAGGCTTGCAAGTTCCAGAAAGCTCTGGCGTCTAAAGAATACTGGACTGACTGCTTTAAGAAATCTATAAGGGGAGATTGAGGCTGAAGGGATGAATATCCTAAATCCAAGGAACATTTGAAAAGTCTTATGTGCTGGAGTTAAATGTAGACATATATTTTATTGGAAAGTAGTTAAAGAATTGCAAAGGTTTTAACTGTAATTTCCCAACATTTTCTGTCCTGTCTTGCCATTTGGATTTCTCCTATCTTTCTATGGAAACAAGCTGACATGGACCTAAATCCAAATCTTTAGTGAATCTTTCATAAGGGATAACTTTAGAACACAAGTGTCTTCTACCAAAAAAAAAAAAAAAAAAGTTCCTGTTTAAGAATAGAGGTGGGCAACCAGCTGGGTGTCAAGAGTCAATTAAAGTCCATTGTGCAGAAATAGTGAATTTAATGGGGTTAGATACTCAATTGTGTCAGTCTGGCAAGCCATAGCATTCCTATTCTGTGCATTCAGGTCATTTGGAAGGGACTAGCTGGACTTCAACAGAAGCTTCTTTTAGGGATTCCTTAAAACCTTACCCTTTTAATTTTTAAGTCCTTTTTAGGTCATGTTTATGGTGGCTCCTCTACTGGTACCAGAGTTTGGCTAGCTAGAACACTGAACTGAGTTATCCTGATGAGGGAAAAGCTGAGGAAAGAAAAAGCATGGCAGGAGAGAATGTTGCGGAAAACCCCAAAGTGCTGCTCCAAAGGGAGGTTATATTTGGCTTATCATAGATACATGTATTTATAAAAATAGACTACATTATTTTTTCATCCCATTAAATTCGACTCAGTTTCAGTAATTAACATTGGTCTGATACCACTACACACAAATATATGTGACTGGGATGTATAGAAAATGGTTCAGGATGAAAACGTGCCATGGAAAATCAATACAATAATCAAAGTTGATTGCACTCCTTTTTCAACGATAAAACAATATAGGTGTGTATGAGGAAAAAATGGGCAGGAATTGAAAAAGGGCATCTGAAAACCAAACAAAAAGGACATCCCCTATGGCTGTCTCCAGATTGCAGGCAGTGGTTGAGGAGAGGCTTTTAGTTTGAAACAAGTTCAGATACCCTCTCTACCAGTTAACCAGCCATTTCTATGATTTTGGGTAAATTACTTCAATTCTCTAAACCTTACTTTCCTTGATCATAACATGGGGTTAGCAATGTTTCTGCATAGTCTTTTTGTCAAGATTAAATAATAAAGCACTTTATACAGAGATAGTATATAAAATAAGCATTCAGCATGGCTTTTACTATTATGATAATTTTCCACTCAAATTTATTTTGTTTGTTGGTCTTTGCTTTTACATATCTCACTGTCACCTTATTCTCTTCCTAAATCTGTTCCACAAGAGATCAACAAGCTCATTGAGCCAGAGAAAACACCAGGACTTTTGGAATAAGCAGAGGAAAAGGGAGGCAGAAAATGAACTGGAAACCAAATTAGTGAAATCTCCATTTAATAAAGTCTTACCTTTGGAATATGGTTTGTTACCTATTAGGATATAAATTTGAAAATTCATGTCATTTTCACTAGGTTATCTTTATTGTTAAGACCTGATTTAGAAGAGAAGTGGTTTTGGACTTGTCTGTCTGGCCCTAAGATTTTTCCTGTTTCACGCAAATGCTACAGTAAGATGAACGTCACCTTTCTGTATAGCTCAAAGGCTCCCACCTATACATTGATGTACTTGTTCTCTGATCCCCCTCCTGAGATTCTCCTAAATATGCAGTATCTGCCAGTGGCCCCCTGTCAGCCAGCTCCCAACTTGGAGAGGCCTGAGTAAGCTGTTAACATGACAAGAATTCACAGAAACAGCTCGTAGTGTGTTACCTGTTGAGGATGGCTCATTCCAAGTTCATCCCTCTCTCAGTTTATTCCACTCTCCCACCAGTTTATTTACAAACTTGTATCATACTCAGTTGCCAACTTGTCGATTTGAATCTGAGCCTGTTAAAGGCATGGGTTATTAGGAAATTATTTTTAAAATTATTTTTATAAGCTTTTAATTAAATTATAATGTGCATACAGAACAGATTAAAAATCTTATACATTTTGATGACTTTCCACAAAATGAACATACTAGTGTTCCCACATTCGATATCAGGAAATAAGACATGACCAGAAATCCAATGCCTCCCTCTGCCTTTTCTCAGCATTACTCCTCCCCAAAGTAACTGCTATCATGACTATTTTCATCAGAAAGAGGTTTTCTCTATTTTTTAAATGGAATGAGTTACCATTATATGTACTTTCGGATGTTTGGCATCTTTCACCCAGTTTTGTGTGTATATGCCATTTATACCATCAAGTCATTTGCAAATAAAGACATTTTTAGTTCTTTCTTTATAGTACTCATAACTTTCATTTTTCTTGATTTATTGCAGTACCTAAGAGCTTCAGTATAGTATGATTAAAATGGGATAGCAGAAATCCTTGTCTCATTTCTTATTTCTTTTTTTTCTTTTTTTTTTAATTACTCAAATGAATTTATCACATCTAGTTCTATAATGACCATCACAATCTGATTTCACAGGATTTCCATCCCACAACCCAAGCACATCCCCCCACCCCCCAAACTTTCTCCTCCAGAGACCATAAGTTTTTCAATGTCTGTGAGTCAGCATCTGCTCTGCAAAGAAGTTCTGTCTGTCCTTTTTTCAGATTCCACATGTCAGTGAAAGCATTTGATGTTGGTGTCTCCTTGTATGGCTGACTTCATAATTTCTAGGTCCATCCATATTGCTAAAAATGCTGGTATTTCATTCCTTTTAATGGCTTAGTAATATTCCATTGTGTATCTGTACCACATCTTCTGGATCCACTCCTCTGTCAATGGACATTTAGGTCATTTTCATGGCTTGGCTATTGTAAATAGTGCTGCAATGAATATCGGAGTACACGTGTCTTTGTGAGTCATGGTTTTCTCTGGATAGATGCCCAGGAGTGGGATGGCTGGATCAAATGGTAGTTCTATGTTTAGTTTTCTGAGGAATCTCCATACTGCTTTCCACAGTGGTTGCACCAATTTACAATCCCACCTACAATGTAATAGATTCCTTTTTCTCCACACCCTCTCCACCACTTATCGTTTGTAGACTTTTGGATGATGGCCTTTCTGGCTGGTGTAAGGTGGTACCTCATTGTGATTTTGATTTGCATTTCTCCAGTAATGAGTGATGTTGAACATCTTTTCATGTGTTTTTTGGCCATCCATATGTCTTCTTTGGAGAACTGTCTGTTTAGATCTTCTGCCCCTTTTTTGATGGGCTTTTTTTTTTTTTTTTTGGTATCGAGCAGCAGAAGGTGTTTATAAATTTTGGAGATTAATCCCTTATCAGTTGATTCACTTGCAAAGATTTTCTCCCATTCTGTGGGTTGTCTTTTCATTTTGTTTAGGGTTTCCTTTGCTGTGCACAAATTTAAGTTTGATTATGTCCCATATGTTTATTTTTCTTTTTATTGTCAATACTCTAAGGGGTGGATCTGAGAAGATGTTGCTATTGTTTATGTCAGAGAATGTTTGGCCTATGTTTTCCTCTAAGAGCTTTATAGTGTCTGGTCTTATATCTAGGTCTTTAATCCATTTCGAGTTTATTTTTGTGTATGGTGTTAGGGAGTGTTCTAATTTCATTCTTTTACCTGTGGCTGTCCAGTTTCCCCAGCACCACTCATTGAACAAGCTGTCCTTTCTCCATTGTATAGTCTTGCCTCCTTTGTCATAGATGAGTTGGCTGTAGGAGTGTGGGTTTAATTCTGGGCTTTCTATCCTGTTCCACTGATCTATATTTCTGTCTTTGTGCCAGTACCATAAGGTTTTGATGATTGTTGCTTTGTAGTATAGTCTGAAGTCCGGGAGCCTGATTCCTCCAGCTCCATTTTTCTTTTTCAAGATGTCTTTAGCTATTCTGTGTCTTTTGTGCTTCCAAACAAACTTTAACATATTTTGTTCGAGTAGTGTGAAAAATGTCCTTGGTAATTGGATAGGGATTGCATTGAATCTGTAGATTGCTTTAGGTAGTATAGTCATTTTGATAATATTAACTCTTCCAATCCACGAGCATGGTATGTCGTTCCATCTATTTGTGTCTCTTTGATTTCTTTCACCAGTGTCTTATAGTTTTCAGAGAACAGGTCTTTTGTCTCTTTAGGTAGGTTTACTCCTAGGTATTTTATTCTTTTGGACACGATGGTAAATGGGATTGCCTCCCTGATTTCTCTTTCTGATCTTTCATTGTTAGTGTATAGAAACGCCATCGATTTCTGTGTATTAATTTTGTATCCTGCGATTTTGCCAAATTCGTGAATGAGCTTTAACAGTTTTTTGGTAGAGTCTCATTTCTTATTTCTAAGAGGCAACTGTCAGTATTTCATTATCAAGTGTAATGTTTATTACAGATGTTTAGTTGACCCCCTATATCAGATTGAGAAGATTCCTTTCTTTTTTCTTTTCTTTTTTTTTTTTTTTTTGGTTCTTAGTGCTGCATTTGTGGCATATGGAAGTTCCTGGGATAGGGGTTAAATGGGAGCTGCAGCTGTGGGCCTACACCACAGCCATAGCAATGCCAGATCGCAGCTGCATGTGTGACCTATGCAGCAGCTTGTGGCAACACCAGATCCTTAACCCACTGAGCAAGGCCAGGGATTGAACCTGAATCCTTTTGGATACTAGTTAGGTTCTTAACCCACTGAACCACAATGGGAACTTCCCTTTCTATTTAGAGTTGCAAAGTTTTTGTAATTAATGTGCATTAAAATTTAATATATCCTTTTCCTGCATATATAAAGAAAGTGGTATAATTTTTCTTCTTTATACTGTTAACATGGTGGTTACATTGATTTTTTTTTCAAATGTTAAACCAACTTTGTGTTTCTGAGAAAAAAATCTAACCTGGTTTGAAATATTATCATATTTATATAGGATAATATATATGATTCTGATATGCTAATGTTTTATTTTTACATCCACATTTATAAAAATTTTGGCTTATTACTTTACTTTCCTGCATTTTTTTTCAGGCTTTTCTATCAAAGTTATAATGACTTCAAAAAATGATTTTGGAAATGTTCACCCCATTTATACTCTGGAAGTTTTTTTTTTCTGGCTTAAATGTTTGCAAGAATCATCAGCAAAGGACCTATAGTTTATTCTGTGGGAAGATTTTAATTATGCATTAAATGTATTCAATAGATATTGGGCTATTTAGATCTTATACTTCTTGTGCCAATTTTTATAAATTATTTTTCAAGAGAAACATTAATTTCATCCAAGTTTTTGAATTCACTGGCACTAAGTTGTTTACATTTAATTTTTCTATTTTTATTCTCTATAAATTCTACAGTATTGTATACCTTGTCATTCCAAATATTTAGAAGTCTTTGTAGGTTCCTTTTTGCAAATCTCACCTGGGATTTATCAATTTTATTAATATTTCCTAAAAAACTAATATTTGGCTTTGCTTATTTTCTTTATAGTATATCTGCCTTCTGCTTTATTAATTTCTACCTTTTGTTGTTTATTTTATTTCAGTTTATTTTTCACTTTTAGTTTACTGACATGGATTTTTATATCATTATTTCTATGCTTTTAAAATTTTCTAATACATTTAAAATATAAATTTATTTCAAATACTAATTTAGTTGCACCCCTATATCTTGTTTTTGCTGTTACACTATTTAAAAAATTTATAATTTCCATTGTAATATTTTGTGGACCTGTGGCTTATTTAGAAAGGTGTTACTTAATTAATATTTGGGGCTTTTCTAGTTCCTTTTCCATTATTGATTCTTATCTTAATTTTACCGTGGTCAGAAAATAAAATCTGAAATATTTCAATCTTCTGAAAGGTATTGAGTTTTGCCTATGACCCAGATCATGATAAATTTTGATAAATATCCTACTTGCACTTGAAAAAAAAAACATGTTTTACACTGGGGTTATGTGCAGTGTGTTTTGTAGTTCAATTCAGTCACTATTCAATTAAGTTTTTCAAATCTTCCATATCCTTACTTTTTATCTCTTCATTTTATCAGCTACTAGAGAAAAACATTTTAAAGAATTCCACTTTGTGGATCCTTCTCTTTCTTCTTTTGGTTCTGACAAATTTGCTCTGTATATTTTGGGACTATGCAATTAGATGTATCAAATTTTAGAAATGTATATATTGTTTCTTGTTTTAGAAATATCTCTTTTATCTCTAGTAGTAAACCCTACCTTAATTTTTCTTTTTTAATTCTGGTATAGCTTCATGAATTTTCTTTTACTTCGTATTAGCATGGCATGTCTTTTTCTTTTTCTTTAACTTCCAACTTTTTGTGGTTTTTATACTTAAGATGTATCTCTTTGAAGCAGCATATAATTTGGTACGCAGTCTGACAACTTCTATCTTTTGATTGCAATAGTCCATGAATTTACATTTAATATTATTATTGGTATTTTATGCTACCATTAAGTTTCCTCTTTGTCCCATTTATTCTCTATTCTTATTTTTTCATACCTTCATTGGATGAATCATGTATTTTAAAAATTATTCCACATTTGTTAGTTTGTTCACTGTACACTTTTTGAAAATATTCTTTTAATGGTTACCATAAAGATGTCAATGTGCATCTTTGACTTATTACAGCTTACTTTATATATATATATTTTTTTGTTGTTGTTGTCTTTTTGCCATTTCTTGGGCCGCTTCCACAGCATATGGAGGTTCCCAGGCTAGGGGTCAAATTGGAGCTGTAGCCACCAGCCTACACCAGAGCCACAGCAACGCAGGATCCAAGTTGCGTCTGCGACCCACACCACAGCTCACGGCAACACTGGATCCTTAACCCACTGAGCAAGGCCAGGGATCGAACCTGCAACCTCATGATTCTTAGTCGGATTCATTAACCACTGAGCCACAACGGGAACTCCTATTATAGCTTACTTTAAATTAGTACTTTTACTACTTCCCACATGAAGCAAGTCTTTGATTTCTTTTTCTTTTCTTTTCTTTTTTTGCTTTTTTAGGGCTGCAAGTGCAGCATATAGAGGTTCCCAGGCTAGGGGTCAAATTGGAGCTATAGATGCCAGCCTATGCCCCAGCCACAGCAACGCAGGATCCAAGCTGCCTCTGCAACCTACTCCACAGCTCATGGCAATGCTGGATCCTTAACCCACTGAGCAAGGCCAGGGATGGAACCTGCATACTCATGGATACTAGTCAGGTTGTTACAGCTGAGCCACAATGGGAATTCCTGACCCTTTAACTTCATTTTAATTTAACGTATATCTTAAACACTGCCATATATCATTATTGTTTTAACTGTAGATGTTTAGTTAAATTGACCATATGTTCATCCTTTAGGATGCTCTTTATTTCTTTTGCAGTACCATGCTTCTGGAATCATTTGCCTTCTGACTGAAGAACTCTTACTTCGTATTTTTTTGGTGCTTAGTGTTGTTCTCCTGCTGATACATTTTCTCAGTTTAGTTTGAAAAAAAAAATTGCATTGTGCCTTCATTTTTTAATTGATTATTTCACTGTTATAGAATTCTGGAGTGACAGATATTTTTCTTCCAACATTTTAAACATGCCCTTCCATTATCTTTGGCTTCCATGCTTTCTGTTTGGAATATGAATATCAGTCTTTTTGTTGCTTCTATGAAGGTAATGTGTCTTTCACTACTAAGCATTTTAAAACTTTTTATTTCCCCTTGATTTTAATTAGTTATGCCATCATATGATTAGGTGTGGTTTTCTTAAATATACCCTTAATTGATAGTTTGATATCTTTTGTTGCTGTTGGGAATTTCTTAGTAAGTTTCTCTTTAAATAATGCTTCTGCTCTATTTTTCCCTCCCTCCTCTGTTTCTAGAACTGCAGTTACTTATTTCAAACTTTCTATCATGTTTCATCAATCTCATATACCCACTGCTATAATTACTTTCATTAAATTTTTTCTCTATATTCAAATCTGGATCAATCTTTCTTCTGCTGTCTCTACTCATTGTTATACCTGTCTTTTGAATATTAGTTTGAATTCTGAGATTTCTAGTTTACTATTATTTAGGGATTTCATTTCTTTATTAAAGCCGTCCAAATTTATCTTCTATTTTCTTGGACATATTAATTATAAGGTGTTAAAGTCTGCATCTGATAACATCAGTCCCTGCATCTGATAACATCAATACCTGGATCTATCAAAAAAAAAAGATCATGGGTCTATTTTTTGTGGAATGTTTATATAAATATATTTTATCTTAGTGTCTGGTCATTGAATCCCATTTCTGGGCGTATCTGGTAATGTTTTATTGGATTCTAGAAATTATATTATACAATATTAGTTAAAAACCTGGAGTGATGCTGTCTTCCAGTAGGATTTGTTTTCTCATCCTCCAGCAGTTAGAGCACAGGCAGAATAATTCACCCCAATCAAAGCTAGCCTGTTTCATGGTTGTTATTATCCTTGGGGCACAGACTTTCAAAGCTCTCAGCTGAAAGTCTGTGCTGTTTAACAGGACCCCTTAGCAAGTTTAACTTTAATTATCATGGCTCAGTACTATGAGAAAAACAAAATATCTGCTTAGATTTTTCCAGCTTCTTAGCAGCTCCTTTCTCTTTGATTCTTGTCATCTTGCCTCGTGCAGTGCATATACATCTCAGAAGTTGACATATGCCTTATGGAAAATTCCTTGCAGATCTCAGACTTGTGGCTCCTTGTGTCCCAGCTGCTTTGGCAGCACTATTGATGTGTGTTTGTATGTATGTCTCTTCAGTTCAGGGACTGCTGCTTTCGCTTGGCCTCTTTGCCCTGTACTTTGAATCAACAAATACTCTAAAAGAAAAAAAAAAAAAAACAACCACAAGTATGGGATTTACCTCAATGGCTTCCCTCTCTTATAGGATCTTTCCCTCCCTCCTGTTTCCAGCTGTCTTGGTTGCTTTCTGATGAATTTGAAGAGTTTTGACAGGTGTTTTCAAACCCAACTTTGATAGTTTTTCTCAATTGTAGAAGAACTAATATGATGCCAATTACTTTGTCATACATAGACATAGGATGTTTCATGGCATTAATTTTCATATTGACTGTGAGGCTTTGTTCAATCAAAATGTATTAAATATGTAAGGAGAGTTTGCAGAAGATATTCTATTTAAGAGTTTGACTTTTCTTCACACTCTTTTTGTATTTGAAAACTTCAGAAGAAGAGTATACTAAAGTTGCCTTAACAAAGGATTTAGCTGAATTGAGTAGGTGATCATGTCAATAAGAACTCAAAAAGCAAAATTTGTACTTGATGATCCATCTGTGAATAATTGAGAGGTATCACTTGAGCAAAGAGTTTCTATACAGTAAATGTTCTGTTAATTGAAACTTTTTAAAAAGCTGTTAAATAAGTTTACTTCTCAAAGCTGAGATCTGACCTCTGAAGTTTTCAATCACATTGTAAGGAAAAAGTTGTTGGACTCTAGGACCAGAACTATAGATGGCAGGGTATTTTAAATATCACTGGTGGTTCTGTTTGTTCCAGAACGATATATCAAAAAGAAGATTGCGCTAGTAGGAAGTTGGTATGAGTCACAAATTAGTGGCTGTGAAGCTTCAAAGTTGTGTGACCTTTGTTAAGTACTTTCTCCTAACCCTCACCCCTTACATCTTTATATATCTGAAGCTAGTAGAGCCTAGAAACTTGTATCACAACCCTCAGTCTTCCACATGGGAGACAGAGACCCATGATCCCAGGCCTCCCTGTGTGAATACCTAGTAGGACAGCTCCTCAGTCTGAGCCCTGATCCAGACTAATCCTGTAAATGCTTTCAGCAAATTACATTTCATAGATATTTATTGAACATCCATCTTATGGGAAATATTTGATTAAGTCTTTCAGAGCTGTATGTGAGTCACAATTTGAGAGTTTACAGTTAGCCAGTTATAGGGGAGCTGCTGAAAATACTCCAAAAAAGGGAGCCCACATTTGGTTATAAGAGTACAGAAAAGAGGAAGAGAAAATTAGGATGGTCTTAATAGAGAAGATGATATTTAAGGTCAGCATTGATGAAATATGTAGACTCTTGATAGGTGGATATGGGGAGGGAAGGGAATTCAGATAGGGGAGCTAACTCTTCAGGTAACAGAAATAATCTGAGTCAGTGTACAGTGGAAGGGAACAGAGATGGGCCCAGCAGATTGGAGAGAAGCACGATACTACAGAGGTTAAAAAGTCCTGGCTATGGAATCAGAAGGTCTTGGTTTCAAGTTCTGACTCTGTTGCTCATAAGATATGTGTCCTTGAACAATGTTTTAATTCTGGGTTTTGATTTCCTTATTTGTAAAATTTTGATAATGACACTAACATAAAGAACTGTGATGGTTATTAACTAAGAAAATTTATAAAGTTTTTGCTACATAAGTGTTCCATAAGCAGTAGCTGAGATTACTTAGTACTGGCAGAATGAGGTGCACTGGGGTCTCGGAGCCCCTGAACCCGCTATTTTTTTGTTTCCATTAGAAACAAACTATAAGAGGGTGGAATTGCAGGAGCTGAAACTTAGTTGGTCAAGTCCTCTTTAAAGTTCTGAAATGACCATCACCTAAGGGTTCAGTGTGAAACATGAGGCTGAATTTCAAATAGGCAAAAACTGTTTTATTGATAACTATACATGTAACCAAAGAGATTGTCTTTAATACCTCACCTTCAGTCCTTCATCTCCTCAGCAGCATCAACAAGGACATTCCTACTGAGGAGAGTTTAGCACAAATTCTAAATGCCTCAGCCAGCAGCAGCATCCTTCTCAGAGGGCCTCTGGCAAGAGTGTGTAGTCAAAAAATTATCATTACCACCAGCTGTCATCTTCATTAAGTACTGTGGGGAAACGATGTTAATGATTGTTTTTAATACAGCACTGGAAATCTGTGGATTTGGTTATATATCATTTCCTTCTTAAGGAAGCTTTAGATTTTGAGCCACCAGGATAGCTTCTGGGAACTAGCTCCTAAATAAGTCTGTTAGAAGGAGATGCATTCTCCCTCGGGGAGAAAGAGAAGCAGTTAGAAGGCAGTTGGGAATTTCCCCAAAGGCTTGTTTAAGGACTGGTTCAGACATTCTTGGCAAAGTAGGATCCTCTAAGAGCTACCCACGACTTCAGATACTGCCAAAGGCTCTCCAGAGGCAGCTGTGAGGGTGGATGATGGGCAGAAAGCTCTCAATCTCCATACGTGCAGTTCAGTTGAGGTTGCAGATGAGACCTGTGAAGGTGAAGCAGCATCTTCTGGGCACGGGCCCATTTAAGTGAGAACAGCTCAGTTAGGATATGCTGCTTTTACTTCAGGAAAATCTCCTCACTGGAGGCTCCAGGAAGTAAGATCCCAGGGAGCCAACAGCAGACAGCCTGCCTTTTAGGTGCTAGGGGTCTAACTGATTTTAGGTGATAATGGTCAGTGTAACAAGAGAAGCAGAGTAGTAAGAAGCCAGCATCAACTTGTTATTTTGTACTATACATGTAACCAAAGAGATTGTCTTAAATAGCCTAGGGTTGACACGTTGACTTTCTGGTGGAAAGGGGGAATACTTCCAGCTCCCATACTCCCTAGAGGAGTATGTGCAACTGGTCTAGAGGAGGAGCCATCCAAATGAAGAATTTCTGCAGAGAAGTCAGAGCCAAATCAAGGAAGAATGAGAATAGACTAGAAATCTAATTCATAGCCCAGCAGACCTTCCCAAACTCCCTTCCCACTATTCTCTGACATGCATCCTGTGCTCCTGCCTCACTGGATCACCTGCTGCACCACAGGTGAAGACTTCTTCTTCCAGGTGTTATTTTCAGAACCTACTCCATTACTGAAATGCTCTTCTGCCCTACATAAATGTTTGCCCTTCAGATCTCATTTCAAGTGAAATCTCTTGAACTAAATTTATAACTGAAAATATATTTTCTTCATCTAAGCTCTTCTTAACTTACTTTTGTTCATCCATGCAATTCACTGAGTACTTTTTTATTGCCTTGTATTATGTTCATTTGAGTCTATACTCATCTCCTTCCACTGGACTATAAATCAAATTGTGAAAGTACTAATGTTGACAACTGTATACGAGGAGGTTGTTAAAGCCGTGGATGCTAGTATGATTCTATTTTCATCTTTAACATAACTTAAAAGTTCAAGATAGATCTTAATCCAGAATTTCAAAAAAAGTGGTCTACAGATTGTTTGCATGAAAATTTACTGGACAGCTTTAAAAATACTCACTCTTATGGAGTTCCCGTCGTGGTGCAGTGGTTAACGAATCCGACTAGGAACCATGAGGTTGAGGGTTTGGTCCCTGCCCTTGCTCAGTGGATTAACGATCCGGCGTTGCCGTGAGCTGTGGTGTAGGTTGCAGACTCGGCTCGGATCCTCGGATCCCGCGTTGCCGTGGCTTTGGTGTAGGCCGGTGGCTACGGCTCCGATTCAACCCCTAGCCTGGGAACCACCATGTGCCGCGGGAGCGGCCCAAGAAATAACAACAACAACAATAACAACAACAACAAAAGACAAAAAAAAAAAAAACTCACTCTTAGGCTTTACCACAGACTTACTGAATCAGAATCTTAAGGGAGGTAGGGCTAGAAAAATGTGTTTTAACAAGCAAGTATAGTGTTTTTCTAGTACATATTCAAATGAGATGATGGAATCATCATGTTTATGGTGATAAGATGAAGCAAAACAAAAAATGTGAGTGAAACTCAAAACGTTACTGTTCAAATTTTGTGTCCAAGACAATGGAACACTTTTCTGAATGTTACACTCAAAGTTCATATTCTTTATCATGTAACTACTTCCATGTGAAGCAGTGTGAGATAATTATAAGCATATAGAGGAGAAACTGGCTTAATCACTATGGTCTAGCTTTGTCTGACTTTTTACCCTTTTGCTCCTCTGGATACTGATATAATTATGACCTTGGTGATGGGAAATGCTAAAGGTTTTTTGTTGTTGTTGTTTGTTTTGTTTTGTTTGTTTGTTGTTAAGGAAGCTGAGTTTTCATACAAAGGAGAAGGTAATAAAAACATATATTTGAAGCTGAGAAACACTTATGATGGAACTCAAAAGACACTAAATTTTTTGCAAAACTATTTACTTCTTTGTTTTCTTTCCTTAAACTAAGCTCCCATTACCTTATACAGCATGAATCTACTAGTTCTTCTTTCATCACTAGCCAGAATACTGGTTCTCCTTTGCAATATGTTTATTTGAGTAGACTTTGTTAAATAAATATTAAGTTGCTACACAACTACTAAGGAAAATGTAATGGAAAATAACAAAATAATTTTTTAAAAGAAATAAAACATTCTCCTTTAGAAAGTAATCCGATATGGTGAAAGAGCATGATGCTAAATTCTGAGATGAGGCCAGTACACACCATTTTGTTCTGTTTAAGATGGGAAAACTAAGACTGGGGCTTCACTGGAACTTATATCTCAAAAGTAAATTTATTTTATTATTTGTGAGTGAAACATCTGTATTCACATATAACAATCTTGTGACAGATAATCAAGTCATTTTGTGACCTCTATACCTGCTTTTAAGGTCAATGAATATTCTCTTTATTTTGTTTCTGTATATACCAAAAGTCATAGATCCCAAATCTGCAAGTCAATGAAATAGACAGTTAAAAACTACCAAACTATTTGTTCTTAAGGTGATTAATATTTACTGAATACTTGTCCTGGGGCTAGAAAAAAAATTTAAATAGACAGATGAATAAATAAATTCAGTGTCTCAGAAGAAATACGTTTGCAGAAACAAAATATACATTTTAGTTTGAATGGATGTTGGTACAAATATTTGTTTTGGTAGCCTTATATGATTGCATTTGTTCACACACTGAAAATCACTATTAGCCCTTCCATATTGACATGTCTGCATTTAATAATATACATCTAGAAAACTGAACTTTTGTGTGTTATGTATCTTTTTTGTATATAAAACAATTTTATGTTTTTAAAAACCATTTAGAATTAAAAACTCATATTATTCAGGACTAATTCTATCAAATATGATATGGATTGATATTTTTGCTTAGGTAAATTGGCACCTCCGTGTTATAAGAGCATAAATACAGTTTATAGTTTACTCAGTATTATCATGTCTGATAAAATATTATTCCTGGCTTTTTGTTAAATATTTTGGGAGATACCAATTACTGAAGGAACCTATCATAATAGGAAATATAAATGGTTAGTCATTGGAAAAGTTAGTTCAAACATGGAAGTCATAAAAAATATGTATCCCATAAGTATTTCAATACTTCAATGTATACAAATAAGTGTACATTTGTAACCTTATCTCTTGACTTAGGATCATAGTATTTTGTGTGTGTAGGTCTGCTCATTAGAGTTCTGACATTGAATTCAATTCTCTAATTCTAAGAGAATTGAAATTCTCTTCAATCTCCTGTTGATGTTCCTATATGCTCTCAAATATAGTGAAAACCTAGTGACCTTTGTAAAATGACCTGAATGAAGTATTTTTTTTAATTTTATATAAAAAAGATAAAAAGTAAATAAATAGGACACACATTTTCGGGTTACATTATGCTTCATGGTCTAAAACATCTTAATGATCAATGTTATTTTGATGGCATCTTTAGTATAATACATGAATATATGAAAGAGATAATAATGTGGAGAAACCTTAAAAATTAATTACAATTTCTGAATACAGTTTATGTACTTAACTAAATGGCAACACTTACTAATTACAGCTTTATCAAATGCTGAAGTCACTCAGATCTAGTTTGTGCATTTCCCCAAATTTCCTTCCTGGGATCAGAGTTTATCTAATTTGACTAACTTTAGTGCGGCAACTCTATGATCTGTTATTTGTATGATCTGCATCTAGAACTGCACTCTCAATACTGTAGGACCTTAGTAAAATAATTTTACATGAATGAATGGAAAACATTGACTTTGAGCATGGATTTTTTCCCTGGCTTAGAAATATGCCCCCCTCTCAGGTTCCCAAAGGCTGGTTTTCTAGATTGCTGCTTTTCCTTATCACCTAGGAGTCTCACTTACCCACCTTAACTCTGGAGAAGAGGGTAGATCTTTGTCAAAAAAAGAGCAAATGACAATCCATCATCACTCTAATTTTCTGTTGAGAGTACAATCAAAAGGAGTCTGTCAAATATATCATTGGTTGTTTTTCTGACCACAGATCTCAATCAGGAAATATTATTTTGGCAATAATATTGCTATAGTAATAATGTGGTCATTATCTCAAGCAGACTAAACATGTAAAATGCATTTGAAAAGTGTGAACAAAACCAGTTGTTATAGGAGTTCCCGTCATGGCACAGTGGTTAACGAATCCGACTAGGAACCATGAGGTTGCAGGTTTGATCCCTGCCCTTGTTCAGTGGGTTAACGATCCGGCGTTGCCGTGAGCTGTGGTGTAGCTCGCAGATGTGGCTCGGATCCTGCGTTGCTGTGTCTCTGGCGTAGGCTGGCAGCTACAGCTCCGATTTGACCCCTAGCCTGGGAACCTCCATATGCTGTGGGAGCAGCCCAAGAAATGGCAACAAGAAAAAAAAAAAAAAAGAGTCGTTACATTTATTTCTCTCTTTATGTATATAAAGAGCATCATTTAATGATCAATGTATAAGAGGACGAATTGATCATCCAATATGCTAGAGAGTGACAGATGACTGAAATAAGGAACCCATGTAAGATCAAGTAATTTGTTGAGAGTCCCAGAACCATTATATGGCCCATTGGGATTCTCTTTCCCTAACACTTCACCCTGTGTTTTTAAAATAGATTGATAAATAGGAAAAAAATTAATAGAGGCATGAAGCATTCAAACTGAAGGATTCATTTTGTTTTGACTTCTGAAGTGCCAGTGGCACAAATTCAAATCTGTGGCCATGTTAGCCTTGACTTACTATTTAAATTGGGCCTACAGAATCTTTGGCAGAATCCTCTTTCCTGACTTGAGTAAAGATCCACATGAAATCTTATCTCTTACCAATATCAGCTAGCAAGTAATATTGCTCTGTAAAACAAACCTGAGATATTCGAGGTGGTGAAACACTGAAAGATACTGGAAGTCTTTTAAGTGCCTTTCTTTCAGACTTCCAGTTCAATTTGCTTGTTTAGAGGGGTTTGGATGTGACTTAGAGAAAAGGTTAAAGACCTTTCCTGGTAGGTGTTCAATAAATGTTAATTGAACTGAATTGAATTGAGACTCAGGTTCAAATCCAATTTGATACCAAAATAGTGAAGGTTTGGTCAGATCACAAAGTCACAAGTGATGGGATTGCCTGGGACAGGTATTACAGTATGTGCGGCCAGAAGAAGAGAGGAGACGGCAGGACACCTCAAATTATGTTTTGGGTTCTGAAACAGTGCTATTTACAGACAAGAAGTGTCATGACACCTTCCTATCTTTTACAGATAGTAAAACATTTTGCTATTTCTTAAAATCGTCATGATGTAAAAAATCCTTGTCTCTTCCTTTCCTACTACTCCAAAGATATTCTCCATCTTGCCACTCTGAGATGAGAGTCTTTTCTCATATAAAATACAGGAGGTGCAGAGCTATGTCTCACAATCAGAAAGAAATCAAGTGGCATCTACACAACCAACTCCCAATAAGATAGGCTGTTTGAAATCCTGTTGCAGGGCAGTGGAGAAGGGGATGAAGAGAAAATAGCACAGCCACATGTCCTAATCCATTTTAGGCCACTATAGGAAAACGCTATAATCTTAGTGGCTTCTAAGCAGCAGAAGTGTATTTCTCACAGTTCTAGAGGCTGGGAAGTCCAAGATCAAGGCTGTGGAAGATTTGGTATTTGATGAGAACCAACTTCGAGACAGCTGTCTCTTCACTGCAACCTTGCATGGCAGAAAGGGTAATGGAGTTCTCTAGTACCCCTTTTATAAGGGCACTAATTACATTAACAAGGGCTGATTCATGACCTAGTCACCTCCCAAAGACCCCACCTCCAAATTCCATCACTTCGGGGCTTAGGATTTCAGCATTTAAAGATGGGGTGCAGAGGGCACAACATTCAGACCGTAGTACCATCTATGGCTAGTGGACTTGTATTCTGCTGGGACCAGCAACATGTGAAGTACAGCACAAGTCCTGAACACTGCCTCCTGGGAACCATGAAGGCAAGATTGCAGTTTGCCATTGTCTGTGGTTCTTCCCACTTGACTTTCTCAAGGGTTTTTTTATTCCATATCCCCTTTCTCAGAAAGCAGAGAAGTCATCTCTCAGGGCCTCTCATGCTTGAGGTTCAATTGTTATCCTCAGAATCAAGACTTTCTTCCATCCCAAACTGAGTATGGTAGCAAAATCACCTTTGTTAAACGAGCTTTACTCCTTCTGTTCCCTTCCTGTCACTCTCCTTTTCTCTCCTTTCCCATTTCCGAAATAGGATACAGCCAAAGAGTCCAGCAAGTATCTGGCAAAATTATTATGGGTTGGAAAACTACTACAGGGATTCTGAATCATTAAACCAATAAAAACCCTTGTCCAGTAGTATGACACACATCAAGAATTATGCTTCCATATTTTATTTATCAATTTACACTTTTTTTTCTATATTATATTTAACACTTCAGAAACTGGGTCATTCTCTTTTTTTCCTCCATTGGTGAATTTTGTATATTTGGTTTCATCCATCCCTTGCCCTTATTTCCAAATAAATAATTTAGTGCTCAGTTTTTGAAACTTTCTCTTAAAAGCTGACCAATTTTCTAATCACATATACATAACTATTTTTAGTATCCTCCCCATGATAGAGCTAGAACAAGGAAGGGAAACTATGACATTTTCTTTCTAAGAGATTGAGTCTGGAATCTTTTATTTTTAGAAAATGGTATATCAGCCCATCTAAGCCAATTAATTTGGCTCAGGCTAAAGAGTTGGTCAGTGACACAACCAAGATTCTTCTCTCCACAATTTCTCTGCATATAGAAGCAAAGCCATAGTTAATGTGTGTGGAAAAGAAAATTAAATGTTTGATTTAAAGTCAGAATATATACTCTATATACACAAACCAATAGTTTATCAGGTAATGCTGTTCTATGTAATATACTATACTAATTTCTCATGTTCAAAGGTTAAAATAAAATATACTTGTATTTTTCATTTTATTTGCTTCAATAATACTTTTAAAACACAATGTAAACTATGCATTTAAAGAAATCATTTGGGGGAACCATTTTAGGGTGAATAAATATAGACTTTTGAGTTCCAAGGCCATATTCGGAAGACATCGGTAAAATTATGTCTTAACTTGTGAAAACTTCACTTGGATACGGCTAGTTCTTTAAGCTACTGCTCCATCTTTCTCCCTTCCTCTAGGTGCCAGCATTGTGGAAAGAATGCATTACTTTTATTGTCCCTGCTTCCTTAGCCCCTTACTTGCTGACTTCAAACACTCTACTATATCGTCCCTAGAAAGTTACCAACATCAAATGGCACATCTTGATTAATGACACTGCAGCTTCTAACACCATTGACTCTCCTTTCCTTGTCCTATAACACTTTGCCAAGATTTCACTAACTCCTTAGATGGCTGTTCATCTCCTTGTCACCTGAATATAGAGATACTCCTCATTTTTCTGCAACTATGCTCTCTCTACATTTCTTCCAGAGTTGGTTCTATGCCTATAGAGTCTAGGGCTTAAAAGCAGGCTCTTTTGAGCTCTATATCTGAATTTCCCAACCTGCTGATCATTTTATTTGGATGTCTAAAGGGTACCTCAGTTTCAACATTGCCAATAGATCTTTTTTATGACAACTAGCTTCTCTTAATATTAATAATTCTTTCTCTCCTCATTTAGCATTATCTGGATTCTTCTTTCTCCCTTGTTGTCTAAATTTAGTTATCTACAAAGCCTGTTGATCTTCCCTCTGTAACAGCTCTCAGCCCTTTCCATCCTTTTCATCGTCACTGTAATTACCACTTACTTGAGTCAGAGCTAGTTCTTGCTGATCCTTCCCACTTCTAGCCTTTCTGACTTCAAACCATTCAAAATTAACACTGCAGAGTCAAATTTTCTAATGCTCTCATGCTCTGATACTGTCACTATACCTTGAACACCCTTCAGTGGTTTCCCATTGCTGTCCTAGTAGAGTCCAAACTCAGCTTGGCAAGCATCACCATGACAAAATTTTCCCATATTCATCTAGACCTAGATCACTCCCTTTTGCGAGTTCTGTGCTTCAACTCTCCTTTACTACTTGCTCTCAGTACACTCACTCTAATTCCCCTGCTTTATTTTCTCCTTTTTCCTCCAAATCATTATCAGTTGAAGGAGTGCTCAAGGACTACTTCAGTTCCTCCTCCTTCTCTAATAGACATGTCACTTCCTGTCTCCATTATGTGCCCATTCTTCAGCATGAAGAATTATTGTGCCATTACTTTCTCTCTTCATTTGAATCAAGTTGTATTTCTTCAATTTAATATGTAATCATAGGTGACTACTCTCTTATTTATCCATTCGCTTGTACATTGTGAGTATTCAGAAAACATTTTTTTTGTCTTTTTTTTTTTTTTTGCTATTCCTTGGCTGCTCCCGCGGCATATGGAGGTTCCCAGGCTAGGGGTCGAATCGGAGCTGCAGCCCCCGGCCTACACCAGAGCCACAGCAACACGGGATCTGAGCCGCGTCTGCAACCTGCACCACAGCTGACGGCAACGCCAGATCCTTAACCCACTGAGCAAGGCCAGGGATCAGACCTACAACCTCATGGTTCCTAGTCGGATTCATTAACCACTGCACCACGACAGGAACTCCAAGGGTAATGCTTTCTTAGGCTTTATCTTTAGCAATGAACCATCTCTCCTTCCTATCCATAATTGACTATTCAGTAGTCCTGGAATCTACCCTGAAGTCTTATCCCCCCCATCTGAGCCTTTGTATACATTTTTCTCACTGCCTGGAATGACTTACACCCTCTTCCCTGCTAAGAAAAACTTTTCTTATAAAAAATGTGGAGTTCCCGTCGTGGCGCAGTGGTTAATGAATCCAACTAGGAACCATGAGGTTGCGGGTTCGGTCCCTGCCCTTGCTCAGTGGGTTAACGATCCGGCGTTGCCGTGAGCTGTGGTGTAGGTTGCAGACGCGGCTCGGATCCCGCGTTGCTGTGGCTCTGGCGTAGGCCGGTGGCTACAGCTCCGATTCAACCCCTAGCCTGGGAACCTCCATATGCCTCGGGAGCGGCCCAAGAAATAGCAACAACAACAACAACAAAAGACAAAAAAAAAATGTATTTATTCAGGCCCATCTAAAGTCACAACTTCTCTACAAAGTTTTCCCCTTTAAGTCAGTTAGAATTACATAGTAGTTACGAATATGGAAGATTCAGTCTACAATGTTCACAATTCTTCTTTATATTGTCTTTCTATAATTTAAGTTTATGCCTGTTTCAACCACTACATGGTAGGATGTTCAAAGCCACAACCTGGTCTTTTTCATCTTTGCATCCCACATTGCCCAGCTCAGTGCTAGGTATGTATTACTTGCTGTGTCTCAAGGTTTGAGCTCATAAATTTTGAAGATGAATGAAAGATCTCTGGGATAAGATCTCCACTTGTCTGATCACTAGCACTCTTACTAGCACTCTGGAGGCAAGTAACTCAACATTTCTGAATCCTCAGTTTCTCCTTTAATAAACTTAGAGTAATAATGGATTCTACATCATACGTCATGAGAATGAGTATCAGAATGTGTGTGAGATGAGCTAAATACTCCAAAAAATAGCTACATATTAGATAGTCTATGAATCTTTCTTGAAATAAATTCAAGTATTTGCATGGGAGAGCCTTTCTACCATTTTAAATGTGGGTGGTGACAAAAAAGGACACGAAGGTGGCCGAGGTTGGGAGGGGCACTTGCTCTCAACAGGACCCTCTCTGGTCCAAAAGCCTGTTTGTACCTGAAATCTGACCTTGTGCCTCAGAGCATAAGAATCACTTTGATCCAATCCCTGACACTTGATTTTATTGTTCTCTTTGTGAAACAATCTCATTAGAGAAATCATGCTGCTGTGAAAGCAGGTCACTCAGCTGGGGGCAGGCAAAGAAAGTCTTGCTTGGCTTAGTCATGACCTCCATGAAGAGTGAAGTGTTAGTGAGGAGCCCTGGGATTTGCAGTGTGCCACGGCCAAGGTTTTCACCAGAGGCTGCTGGGAGTTTGGGCAGAAGGAAGAGTAATGAAAGGGTTGACTGAACTGCTGCTGTGGGTATTAGCTTCAGTTCTCCCCTCCTGGCTAGTAATGAGCTCTCTGCCCATCTTGTGGGAAATCCCGGATGGAAGGAGGAAGCAGGGTGCTGCCAAGGGTGATACTGACAGTGATATATTTAGAATAAACACCCAACTGGGTTGCTCATCATCCGCAGTCAACATTGACCTTCTTGCATTTTCTGCAAGTACAAAAAAATGTTCATTAAAGAACCTGGAACTCACTTCGATTTAAGATACATTTTTTGGCTTCTTGTCTTCATAAATGTAAGGCAAAAAAATAAAAATAAAAAATAAAATTCAACAGAATATTCCCTTAAGATTTTCGGGATTACCTCCTCATCCTATACATCTAGACCTGGAGGACCAGATGACCTCTCAAAACAAGCCAGGAGACGCTCCATAGTATCAAGCTGTTTAGGGGGAGAAACTTCCAAAGACAGAGAGAGGTAACTGTTAATCTCTCAAAGTGCAGAATGCAAAAGTTAAGACCTAGGCTGCCAATGAAATATTTTGCTGTACTTAAAAGCTGTCCAAATCAAAAGATTTACAAAAGTTCATTGGTCTGTAGGCTGCTTGGTGATTTAAAATTAAGAAATAAAGATAATAAATGCTAGTCCCACTCAGCTGGAGTGGGTTTTCTTCCTTCATATTATTTCTCCTTTTTCTTATTGTAGTCTGGATTTCCCAACCTAATCTCCCTAGGAACATACTGAGTAGGAAAAACTGTTCTAACCAAGAAATTCTCTCCTCTCTCTGTTAGCAAATTAGCCACATAATAGCCATATTGTTACTCTTGACTCTCCCGGCATCCCCTCCAGAGAAGGTGCTCAGATAATAAAAGTGAAAACAGAATACCTAACTCTCTGCCTGACCCATAATAGAGGCTTATTAGGTATTTGTAAAGCCACAAATTAAAAAGGCTGCATTCTGCCTCTCAAAAATGAATATGTAATTCGGACTGATGAGGCTTTTTTCTTAATTCAACATAAATCATACTCCTGTAAAATGGATGGAGCTGGTGTTGGAGTCCCACCCCAAGCCACTGGTTATGTAGTTAACAACATAATTAATCCTTTTTGTCTATTCTAAACTCTATACCCACAGGTCCTCATACCTAACAAGACCCATCTTCCATGTGACTGAATAAAGGATCTGGTTAATATATAGCTGTGGTATATAAACATTTATTGTGTGTACCTGTCTATTATGTATCAGGCTCTGTTCCTTCTAGGAATGCTGGTGTCTTTAAGGTGGCCACTGGAATAAAACTATACTTAATCACAAAAGAATCATGGGTAAAATTTCAAGGAACTAGAGGGTACAGGAGTCAGGAGTGGAGTGGGAGGGACCACTGATCCCTTTCAAGTTCACTGCTTTTACTGCCAAGTCATAGACCTAACCCTATGTATCTCCGAGGGCTCTTTCCTGCCTTTGTGATATGATTTTTCTTTATATAACAAATTCAACATTTTATAGCATTTTGAATAGGAAAGGAATTTTTAAGCCACCTATCCACAGGTGAGTTTACTTATCTGAGATTATACAACTGGTCAATGGCTGAGCTTCTTCAGAACACCAAATGCTTTGACTCTCAACCAAGGTATTTTTATAAACTACATCATGTGTGTATTTTCACCAACCTTCTCATTAGACCTAGATGTTTTCTCTTCAGAGCTACCATCATGAAACTAAAGGAGCAAATTCTCTGTATTCTCACTCACTTCACTTCTGTATATTGCTAGGTAAGATACCACCTATTTGAGGATTGAGGCCTGAGGTTTGAAATAATGTCACAAATACAGTCCCATGTAACCTCCTTAGCTTTATAGCTCCTCCCAGATTTATAGCTCTCATAAATGCTTATAGATCCTCCTTCCTTTCTCTTGAATGCTCTCTGGTTCTCCTCATGACTTCAGGATTAAGGTTTAGTTTTGTTTTACCATGCTCCCATGCTTTCTACTCTCCATTCCTGAGTTAATCGATTTCCTATATCTCTCCATTTGGGGCACTAGAATATTAAGATGCTTTTCTGGTAGGGCTTAGGAATACCCCTTCATCTAATTTATTCATAGTCCACATGAATCAGCCAAGACACCCATAGAATATTATTACAGCTAAGAGGCAGCCATATTCAGCTTCCTATAATATATACACAGAGGTGTCATAAGTCCAGTAGGGCACCAAGGCACATTAACAGCCCAACATTCATGACAGTAGTCTCCTCACACTGGAAATCATTTCTTCTGTGTTCCTCTCTCTGCCCTCAAATGAAAACACTTTGATTCCTTCAGGATCCTCATTGTCCCTCCATTTCCTTTCACTGGCCTATGACCTGAGATCAATGGTTACAGTGCAATTTATACATCCTGGGATTAATTTTTCTGAATATTCTGGACTCATTCTTTTTGGGGGGGGCACACCCACTACACATGGAGGTTCCCAGGCTAGGGGTCCAATCGGAGCTACAGCTGCTGGCCTACACCACAGTCACAGCAAGGCAGGATCCGAGCCAAGTCTGCGACCTACACCACAGCTCACAAAAACACTGCATCCTTAACCCACTGAGCGAGGCCAGGGATTGAACCTGCAACCTCATGGTGCCTAGTCAGATTCATTTCCACTGTGCCATGATGGGAACTCCAGGACTCATTCTTCCTTCTCACACCATTCGCCTATATGCCCCTCCTCCCCAGCAACCTCTTCAAACTTCTTCCTACCCGCTACCCCCACCTCCCACAATCACTCTGCTGCACAGTGTCTTTCCTACCACAGGTGTTACCACTTGGATATAATTCAACAAATCCTATAAAAATAAATCCAGAGATTCAAAATATGCACTTAATGTTTTTTAAAGACAGCTCCCACATTCCCCCCAAAACCCTGATATGCATTAAATAAATGTACGGAATATATTAAAGCTATTATTGTTCTCAGATTTACACATTAGCGCAGGAAACTTGGTGTAAGCCTTTTCCATAACCCACGGTCTTTGGTCCCAGGACATTTTTATCAACATGTTCTGCTCATAGCTGCATTGCAAGCTCCTTGGAACTGTCCTCTCTTGCTTTTGCCTCCTTCACAAACACACTGAGTTTGATTAGGTCCCATTGGTTTATTTGTGTCTTTATTGTCAGTATTCTAGGAGGTGGATTAAACAAGATGTTGCTGTGATTTCTGTCAAATAGCATTTTGCCTGTTTTCTTCTAGGAGTTTTATGGCAGCTGGATGTATACTTAAGTCTTTAATCCATTTCAAGTTTATTTTTGTATATGGTGTTAGATAATGTTCCACTTTCATTCTTTTACATGTAGCTTTCCAGTTTTCCCAGCACCATTTATTGAAGAGGCTATCTTTCTTCCACTGTATGTTCTGTCCTCCTTTATCATAGATTAGTTGACCATAGGTACTTAGGTTTATATCTGGACTTTCTGTCCTGTTCCATTGGTCTGTATTTCTGTTTATGTGCCAGTACCATATTGTTTTGATGACTGTAGCTTTGTAGTATTATCTAAACTCCGGAAGCTTGATTCTTCCATTTTCATTTTTCTTTTTCAATATGGCTTTGGCTATTCTGAATCTCTTGTGTTTCCATACAAATTTTAAGATATTCTGTTCTAATTCTGTGAAGGATGTCTTTGATAATTTGATAGGGATTGCATTGAATCTGTAGATTTCCTTGGATAGTATAGTCATTTTGACAATATTGATTCTTACAATCCAAGAGCATGGTATATATTTTCACCTGTTTGTGTCATCTTTGATTTCTATCATAAATGTTTTATAGTTTTCAGAGTATAGGTTTTTTGCCTCTTTAGGTAAGTTTGTCCCTGGGCATTTTATTCTTTTTGATGTGATTGTAAATGGAATGGTTTCTCTGGTTTCTCTTTCTGATCTTTCATTATTAATATATAGAAATGCAATTGATTTCTGTGTATTAATTTTGTAGCCTGCAACTTTGCCAAATTCATTGATGAGTTCTAATAGTTTTCTGGTGCTGTCTTTAGGGTTTTCTTAGTATCATGTCATCTGCAAACAGTGATAGTTTTACTTCTTTTTTTCTGATTTGGATTCCTTTTATTTCTTTGTCTTCTCTGATTGCTGTGGCTAGGACTTCCAAAACTTTGTTGAATAATAGTGGTGAAAGTGGAATCCTTGTCTTGTTCCCTAGTGGGAATGTTTTCAGTTTTTCACCATTGAAAATGATATTAGCTGTGGGTTTTTCATATATTTTTTATTATATTGAGGTAGGTTTCCTCTATCCCCACTGTCTGGAGTGTTTTTATCAGAAATGGTGTTAAATCTTGTCAAAATCCTTTTCTGCATCTGTTGAGATGATCATATGGTTTTTATTCTTCAGTTTGTTGATGTGGTTTATCACATTGATATATTTGTGGATATTGAAGAATCCTTACCTCCCTGAGATAATCCTATTTGATCATGTGGTATGATCCTTTTAATATATATTTGGATTTGGTTTGCTAGCATTTTGTTGAGGGTTTTTGCATCTATGTTCATAAATAATATTGGAATGTAATTTTCTTTTTTTGTGGTATCTTTGTCTGGCTTTGGTATCAGGATGAGTGTGGCCTCATAGAATAAGCTTGGAGTATTCCTTCCTCCACTATTTTTTGAAAGAGTTTCGGAAGAATAGGTGTTAACTGTTCTCTGAATGTTTAATAGAATTCACCTGTGTAGCCATTGGTCCTGGACTTTTGTTTTGTGGAAGGTTTTTAATCACATTTTCGCAAGGTTCTTGTGATTGGTCCATTCATATTTTCAATGTCTTTCTGGGTCAGTCTTGGTAGGTTGTACCTTTGTAAGAATCTTCCCATTTCTTCTAGATTGTCCATCTTATTGGCATATAGTTGCTTATAGTAGTCTCTTATGATCCTTTGTATTTCTGTGGAGTCTGTTGTAATTTCTCCTTTTTCATTTCTAATTTTAATGATTTGAGCCCTCTCCCTTTTTTTCTTGATGAGTCTGGCTAAAGGTTTATCAATTTTGTTGATCTTTTCAAAGAACCAACTTTTAGTTTCAATAATCTTCTCTATCATTTTCTTTGTCTCTATTTCATTTATTTTGGCTCTGATTTTTATGATTTCTTCCCTTCTGCTAATTTTGGGCTTTTGTCTGTTCTTCCATCTGTAATTGTTTTAGGTGCAAGTTTAGGTTGTTTACTTGAGCTTTTTCTTCTTTCTTGAGGTAAGATTGTATAGCTATAAATTTTCTCTCAACTGCTTTTGCTGTGTCCCATGTTTTGGGTTGTTGTATCTTCATTGTCATTTTCCTCTAAGAATCTTTTGATTTCTTCAGTGAGCCATTTGGTTGTTCAGTAGCATATTGTTTAGCTTCCAGGAGTTGGTGTTTTTTGCTGGGGTTTTTCTGTTTGTTTGTTTGTTTTTTTCTTGTAGAGAGTTCTAGTCTCATAGCATTGTGGTTGGAGAAAATGCATGGGATAATTTCAACTTTTTAAAATTTACCAAGGCTTGATCTGTGGCCCAAAATATGATCTATCCTGGAGAATGTTCCATGTGCACTTGAGAAGAATGTATATTCTGTTGCTTTGGGATGGAATGTTCTATACATATCAATTAAATCTATCTGGTCTGGAATATCATTTAAGGCCTGTGTTTCCTTGTTGATTCTCTCCCTTGATGATCTATCTATTTATGTAAGTGGGGTGTTAGAATTGTTAAGTGAATTCCTCCCCTGGATTTTATTTAATTTTAATATATAATTCATTCATTTTTCCATTCAGCACTTTTTTTTTTGCTATTTTAGGGCCACACTTGCAGCATATGGAGGTTCCCAGGCTAGGGGTCAAATTGGAGCTACAGCTGCCAGCCTACACCACAGCCACAACAATGCCAGATTTGAGTTGTGTCTGCAACCTACACCACAGCTCATTGCAACACTGGATCCTTAACCCACTGAGCGAGGCCAGGGATCAAATCCACATCCTCATGGATCCAAGTCAGGTTTGTTAACCCCTGAGCCATGAAGGGAACTCCCAGCACATATTTATTAAGTTTGTATTATGCTAGACACTCCTCTGTTCATGGGGAATACAATTTCAAACAAAACTAAAATTCTTTGCTCCCCTTATGAATGTTCTAATGTGAGGAGTTGTTGTGGAAAATAGGATCATTAACTAGACACAATAAATAAAATTAAAAAGCATGAAAATACAGAGCAGGATAGTGGTTGCAGGAGTATGTGGAGAGGGCAAGACTATTGTTTTAAAATAGGGTTGTCAAATCAGACTCACTGAGAAGTTGAGATCTGAGACTTGAAGTAGAGGAGGGAATTCAGATGTCCTCTGGAGGAAATCCTTTCTAGGCAAAGAGTGCAGCCAGTGCAAAGCCCTAAGGTGGGGGCATGCCTGGTGTGTTTAAAGAAGAGCAGGAAAGCCAGTGCAGTCTGAGGAGCAAGCAAGAGCAATTATAATGAGAGAAAAAAGAGGAAGACAAAAATGGAGGGAATGGAATAATATATGCCCCTGGTTAGGTAGAGTGGGCCTAGTCCTCTCATGGGGAAAGAAGGGAAAGGGCTTTCTGGGAATGGATACACAGGCAGCAAGCTGCTATGTGTGGGAAGCAGGTAGGAGGAAAAAAGCATAGAAAGCAGCAGATTACAAATGCTCACACAGATCCCTTAGTGCACATCTGTTATTTCAGAGTGTGGTTGAATATTTCAACAAGTCAGCTGCCGTAGCCAGCTTCTCAGCAAACTGTTTCACTCCAGTGCTCTCTAGTTCCTCCTTAATTCTGCTGTCTTTTATGCCAGCTCTCTCTCCTCTTCTTCTTCACCATTCCCTATATAATCTTTGTGGCTGGGAAGAAACTTTTGAGATCAGCCTTATACAAGACACAGGATTTGCTTCAAAGCATCCACAAAAAATGTGGTCTGCTAACCTCTGCTTGAACAGCAGGAAGGGGGCAAGAGGGAGCAGGTTGTCATTCAATCTGTCAATCAAACCATCAGCAAGCCCTCTCATTCATAGTGTCTACTCATTAATTTAACAATCATTTTATTTGTCCTTATGGAACTGTGCAGGTGAGCTCCCTATGCTAGAAGATTGTTTATGTATACGCTTGTTCAAAACCCATTTCCCTATGACTTCCTGTCCTCTGCCTTTATGTCCTTTGGGGCTATGAAGAAGTTCAGTAGCATGTGCATGTGGTATTTGAAGACAGCAGGTTTTTTTTTTATCTCTCTGTATAAAAGATAATGTCTTTATCATCCCAGTCACTCTCCAAGAGCTCACATTCCTTTTTAAGTGCAGTGCCCAGAATTAGCATAGCATTGCCCATGGCCATGGAGGCAGCATCTGCTCATCTCCAAGCACCTATTTTCCACATTTCTTCATACAGTTCATACAGTAGTTCAACACACTCCCTTGCAAGTTTTTCTTTTTAATGAACTCTAGGATGTAGCTTATGTGATTCTTCTGTTATTTTCTTTGTATCTTATGTATTTACCCTTTTTTTTTTTCCTTTTCTAGGGCCACTCACGTGGCATATGGAGGTTCCCAGGCTAGGGGTCTAATCGGAGCTGTAGCCACCAGCCTACGCCACAGCCACAGCATTGCAGGATCCAAGCCGCGTCTGCAACCTACACCACAGCTCACGGCAATGCCAGATCCTTAACCCACTAAGCAAGGCCAGGGATCGAACCCGAAACCTCATGGTTCCTAGTCGGATTTGTTAACCACTGAGCCACAATGGGAACTCCCATATTTACCATTTATGTTGTTCAGTTCTCTTTCACCATTTTGCCCTTTAGACCTACTCTTTTCCCAAAAGCCTGGTTAAATGCATCCGGTTTGCCTTATAAAAACCCTTGATTCAGACTCTTCTCTTCCTGTTTTCCTGCACTATGCACATCAACATCTTCTATCAATTCATAAATAATATTATTCAGAATATGTTGATTGACCCAATTAACTGAAACACTCAATCAATGGCATTCCACTTTTAAAATAAAAAGCAAAATTTGAAATAAATGAGAAAATAACTAAGAGTTTAGTTAGGAAGAACTTTCAAGGTATGTTTCAGGGTCAGTTCATACTAGCTACACTCCAAAAATATTTGCAATGTCTGTAGTCTATATTGTTTTACTAGTTGTAATTATCAAAACAAATCTAGTTTTTTCACGATACTTAATACTTACCAAGGCACACAGGCCTTCCCCTGATACTGGGTCCTGAATCAAAAAGGCCCTTAACCAAATAGAGATATATCTTAAGGCTACAAGTCACATTTTAAAAATTCTATCCTCTGACCTATAAAATTATTTTTAAAAGGCATGGAAGCCAAGTTTGAATGAAAATTCCTGAATATCTCAAAGTTCTGTGCATAATGTAGTAAGGTTGAGAACTAAACCCTGGATCCTGTGTTGGAGCCCATCCCTCTCCTCTTTCCATGCTTGGTTTTGTGTCACGCACAAGCAGTCTTTGGAACATATGTGTGGACACCCTGGCCCATGTACACTCCCCATAAACAGTTGTTCTTTGTCTACCACCTGGGTTTAAATATATACACACACCTGAGTGAATACGCATACCTACTGTCCAAAGGATGGGCTAGGAAGGAAGTCCAGGCAGAGTCTGGGAGCAGTAGAAGTTATTTGGGCAGGGGATTTTGGGGTCCCATATACCTAGAGAATGGTCCATAAGGTAGACAGTGGTTATGGGAAGGCATGTACCATTAGTCCTATGAATTCCTGTCTCAGGAGGAGGAGAATAGCCAGAGTAGGGCCAGAGCAGTACCTGCTGAAGTATAAGACTTACAACAGGGGATTCCTCAGCCTGGGTCTAAGTGTAGTACCAAACTAACAGAGATGAAGTAGGACTCTGTTTTAGAAGGATTTTAGTTGCAGGGGCTAAAGATAAATGGGTTTCTAGTTCACATCAATTTTATCCAATATTTATTTATGTATAATTTCTAATGTAGGTTTTAAAGGTATTATGTTCCCCTATAATACTTCCTAAGAGACTCAATGAAGAATTCTACAGGATATCAACAACAGAAAATTTGCCCTACTTCATCAGCCTAGGTAATGTTCAATGAAATAATCTTTCAAAGTTACCTTACATCCAAACCCAAAATGAGGTAGTACCGTCACTTTTCCGAAAAGGCAGAAGATACAGTATAAGACACAGAAGTATGATGTATTCAATAAATAGTATAAATGATCAGTAAAGATCAGAAGATGATTATGATAATAGTAATAGCCAATGGACATCCAAATTCAAGAAATCTAACAGACTCAACATAGGAAAAACTGAAAAAAATATTTACTAATACTTGCTACAATCAAATTGTCAAAATCAGATGACCAAAATAGAATTTTGAAGGACAGAAAGAGAAAAGCAACTTGTCGTGTACAAAGGAATACCCATAAGACTATATGTGGATATCTAACATAAGCCTTGCAGGCCAAAAGGGAAAGGGATAATGTATTCAAAATTCTGAAAGAAAAAATTGCCAGCTAAGAATACTGTATCTGGCAAAACTACCCTTCAAAAATGAAGGAGAAATAAAGACTTACCCATAAAAACAAAATCTGAGTGAATTCATTACCATTAGACTTATAAGAAAAGCTAAAGGGAGCCCTTCAAGTGGAAATGAGGGAATATTAAACAGCAACACAAAAGCATATGAAAGTTTAAAGTTTGCTGGTAAAGGTAAATATTTAGTTACACTCAGAATATTGTAATACTGTATTGATGGTTCATAAATCACTTTTACTTCTAGTTTAAAAAGGAAAAAAGAAAAATATAAGAAATAATTATAATGTAATAACCATGAAATAATTGGTACATAATATGTAAAGATGTAATTTGTGACATCAATAACATAAAGTGTGAGGGAGGAGAAGCAAAAGTGTAGAGGATTTATAGGCAATAGTAGTTAAGTTTTTATCAGCTAAAATAGATTAATAAAACTATGTTTTGGGAGTTCCCATTGTGGCTCAGCAATAGCAAATCTGAGTAGTATTTGGATGAGGATATGAAAAGAGACAAAAATGAGAATGCAGGTTTGATCCCTGGCCTTACTCAGCAGGTTAAGTATCTAGCATTGCCATGAGCTGTGGTGTAGGACAACAAGTGTGGCTCAGATCCTGCATTGCTGTGGCTGTGGCATGGGCCAGCAGCTACAGTTCCAATTTGACTCCTAGCCTGGGAACTTCCATATTCTGCCAGTGTGGCCCTAAAAGAAAGAGACAAAACAAAGACAAAAAACTACATTTTATGTAAGCCCCATAGTAACCATAAAGAAAATATCTATGGAAGATGCACAGAAGAAAATAAGAAAGGAAACAAAACACAACACTATAAAAAAAATCAATGAAATACAAAGAAAAAGAGCAAAAGAGTAAAAGAGGGACAAGATAAAAATTCTACAAGACAAAAACAGTTAACAAAATGGCAATAATAAGCTCTTCCCTGTCCATAATTTTTTTTATTTTTATTTTTTTCAACTTTCTAATTTTATTCTTAAAACATAAAGAATGTTTTTATTCTTAAAAAAAATACTATAAATAATATGAAAGAGGAACAGGAAATGAGCAAATATCCAAAAGACAAATCACGAGAGGGGAAGGACAGTAAATTTCGGGAGAGGGAGGAGGTGGATGGGGTTTGGGGAGAGCTGATGGGGAGGGCACTTGCAGGGGTGGAGGTGACCTTGGGGAAAGTGGTTTTGGAAATTGGCCTGGGGTTCTTGCAAGATCCAATTCAGACCTAGTATGGGGCAGGGGGCTGGAGCAATAAATGCAGGCTCTCCCTGCAGGGATGCTGAATTCTCTTCTAGCCCTTGATCTCCTGCAGGAGCTGGTGCAGCATTTCCTTCCAGTGGAGGTAAACGCACATCAGTGTCTGGGCTTGCTGCCAGAGCAACTGCAGATTCCCCTGCAGGGCTGGTGAGTCCTCATGTGGACCTGGACTTCCTGCAGGAGCAGCTACAAGTTCTCCCTGCAAGGGTGCTGAGTCCTCTTGTGGACCTTGACCTCCTGCAGGAGCAACTGCAGGTATTCTCTGCAGAGGTGGTGAGTCCCCATATGGACCTGGGCCTCCTGCAGGAGGAGCTGTAGGTTCTCCCTGCAGGGCTGGTGAGTCCTCATGTGGACCTGGGCCTTCTGCAGGAGCAGCTGCACGTTCTTCCTGCCTTGGTGGTGAGTCCTTGTGTGGACCTGGACCTCCTACAGGAGCAGCTCCAGGTTCTCCCTGTCTGGGTTGTGTCTTGGCCTCTGGCTCCAGGTCTCCTGCTGAAGCTGTGAGAGAAGAAAAGCTCCCCTGCATGCCTACCTTGCCATGTGCTCTTCTAAAGATAGGAGTATTCCCAGAACCTTCCAGACCATTCCCCAGCCAGCAACTTCTGGGTCTGCAGTCCACCAGGTGGATGGATTGGGTTAGTCTTTGCTCCTAGCCCAACACCATCCTCTAGCAAATCCCCACTGTGTGGCCCAGAACTCAGTTCCCCCTACACTCACAGGGCCCCATCCCCATCTTCTCACCTTCAGACTGGGCCTCGGGGGGGGGGGGCAAGGCTGTCCAGGAGACTCAGGCACAGGTGGACTCTGTCCTCCATACCAGAGCTGGATGTACTGAGCTCCCCATGAGCCCGGCAGAGGAACCCAGGGAGCAGCCTGGGTGGATTTTCTTCTGGCAGCCTTCTGCCTTCCTCACCCAGCTCCTTGCGGATCTCAGGCAGGGGGCTCTGCAATGACAGTGAGCAACAGAGAGCCCAGCCCCAAGGTGCCCTGTGGGGCCATTATCTTCTCAATGCTTCTTCTGCACACTTGACCTTCTGCTCCCAGATCAGGTGGGGCCTAGAGGGCTGGGGATACAGCTCACACACAGGGCTTGGCCCTGACTCTCAAAACCCCACCTTCTCCCCAACCAACTTTGTCCTGGGATGTGGACATGACCCACCCAGCAGGCATCCAACCCTGCATCAGCCTGCTCTTGGTTGAGGTATACCCACCCCTCACAAACCTCTCTGCATTCAATCATCCAGGGAGGGGATGTGGGGCTACTGTGTGGGATAAGATAGGTCCCTGCAGTGGGCTGGAGCTCCCTCTACCTGTGTTACCTCTGAGTCCCTGCAGGCAGAGGTCCATAGGGGTCTGCCCTGAATTCTGATCCATTTTCTGCTGTTGTGGCAGATATTGTCTCTGCTGCACCCTCTCCTGCGGCCTTGGCCTCAGGAGAAGAGGACACAGCAGAACAAGCCTATTGCTCCTGGAGAAGTGGGTGCCTGGCTACCCAGGTTCCAAGTTTTGTTGGGCTCTATTGCCAGGGAAGTTAGGTCACTTCCTGGGGTTTACTTAGCTGAACTTCCTCCTTCCAGAAAGCACCCAAGGGTACCTCTGGGCTGCTATAGCTCACCGCCCCCCCCCCCACCAACCCCATGTTCTAGATCTGTGAGAAAAGTTCTTGGTAATTTTATAGGGATTGCATTGAATCTGTAGATTGCCATGGGTAGTATGGTCATTTTGATTATATTGACTCTTCCAGTCCAAGAGTATGATATGTCTTTCCATCTGTTTGTGTCATCTTTCATTTCTTTCATCAGTGGCTTGTAGTTTTCAGAGTACAGGTCTTTTGTCTCTTTAGGTAGGTTTACACCTAGGTATTTTATTCTTTTGGATGTGATGGTAAATGGGATTGTTTCCCTAATTCCTCTTTCTGATCTTCTGTTGTTAGTATATAGAAATGCAGTCAATTTCTGAGTGTTAATTTTGTATCCTGTGACTTTGCCCAATTCGTGGATGAGCTCTAACAGTTTTCTGGTAGAGTCTTTGAGATTCCCTAGGTATAGTATCCTGTCGTCTCCAAATAGTGATAGTTTTACTTCTTCCTTTCCAATTTGGATTCCTTTTATTTCTTTTTCTTCTCTGATTGCTGTGGCTAGGACTTCCAAAATTATGTGGAACAGTAGTGGTGAGAGTGGACATCCTTGTCTTGTTCCTGATCTCAGTGGGAATTCTTTCAGCTTTTCACCATTGAGAATGATGTTAGCTCTGGGTTTGTCATATTGGGCCTTTGTTATCTTAAGGTAGGATATACTCTATGCCCACTTTCTGAAGGGTTTTTGTCAGAAATGGGTGTTGGATTTTGTCAAAGGCTTTTTCTGCATCTATTGCGAGGATCACATGGTTTTTATTCTTCAGTTTGTTAATGTGGTGTATCACAATGATTCATTTATGGATATTGAAGAATCCTTGCATCCCTGGGATAAATCCCACTTGATCATGATGTACAGTCCTTTTAATGTATTGTTGGATTTGGTTTGCTCGTATTTTGTTGAGGATTTTTGCCTTTATGTTCATCAGTGAAATTGGCCTGTAATTTTCTTTTTTTGTGCTATCTTTGTCTGGTTTTGGTATCAGGGTGATGGTGGCTCATAGAATGAGTTTGGGAGTGTCCCTTCCTCTGCGATTTTATGGAATAGTTTCAGAAGGATAGGTGTTAGCTTTTCTCTAAATGTTTGATAGAATTCGCCTGTGAAGCCATCTGGTCCTGGACTTTTCTGTGCTGAAAGTTTTTTAGTCATGGTTTCAATTTCAGTACTCGCGACTGGTCTGTTCACCTTTTCTATTTCATCGTGGTTTAGTCTTGGAAGATTGTACTTTTCTAAGAATTTGTCCATCTCTTCTGGGTTTTCCATTTTACTGGCATATAGTTTCATGTAGTAGTCTCTCATGGTCCTTTGCATTTCTGTAATGTCCGTTGTAACATCTCCTTTTCCATTTCTAATTTTATTGATTTGAGTCCTCTCTCTTTTTTTCTTGATAAGTCTGGCTAAGGGTTTACCAATTTTGTTGATCTTTTCAAAGAACCGTCTTTTCATTTCATTGATCTTTTCTATGCTTTTCTTTGTTTCTATTTCATTGATTTCTGCTCTGATCTTTATGGTTTCTTTCCTTCCGCCAACATTAGGTCTTGTCTGTTTTCTCTCTAGCTGCGTTAAATGTAAAGTTAGCTTGTTTCTTTGAGCTTTTTCTTGTTTCCTGAGGTGGGCGTGTAATGCTATAAACTTTCCTCTTAGAACGGCTTTTGCTGCATCCCATAGGTTTAGGAGTGTCCTCTCTTCGTTGTCATTTGGTTCTAGGCATTTTTAAGTTTCCTCTTTGATTTCTTTAGCAATCCATTGGTTGTTTAGTAGCATGTTGCTGAGTCTCCGTGTGTCTGTGTTTTTTGCAGTTTTTTTCTTGTTGTTGATTTCAAGTCATGCAGCATTGTGGTCTGAGAAGATGCTTGATATGATTTCAACTTTCTTAAAGTTACCGAGGCTTGATTTTAGCCCAGGATGTGATCGATTTTAGCGAATGTTCCATGTGCACTTGAGAAGAATGTGTCTTCTGTTGCTTTGGGATGGAATGTCCTCTAAGTATCTGTTAAGTCCCTCTGGTCTAATGCTTCATTCAGGGCCTGTGTCTCCTTATGGATTTTCTGTCTGAATGATGTGTCCATCGCTGTAAGTGGAGTGTTGAAGTCCCCCACTATTATCGTGTTATTGTCAATTTGTCCTTTTTAAGGTCGTTAGCAGTTGCCTTATATATTGCGGTGATCCTATGTTGGGTGTGTAGATATTTCAAATTGTTATATCTTCTTCTTGGATTGATCCTTTGATCATTATGTAATGTCCTTCCTTGTCTCTTAAGATGTTCTTCAATTGAAGGTCTGTTTTGTCTGATATGGGTATTAGCTGCTCCAGCTTTCTTTTGATTCCCTTTTGCATGGAATATTTTCTTCTAATCCTGTCACTTTCCATTTGTATGTGTCCCTAGAAGTGAAGTGGGTCTCTTGAAGACAGCATATGTATGGGTCTTGTTCTTGTATCCATGCAACCAGTCTATGTCTTTGGCTTGGGGCGTTTAGTCCATTAACATTTGAGGTAATTATTGATATGTATGTTCTTGTTGCCGTTTTATTAATTGTTTTGGATTTGTTTCTCTTTTTTCTTCCCTTCTTTCCTTCTACTCTCCTCTTGTGGTTTGATGACTACCTTTAGTGTTGTATTTGAGCTGATGTTTCTTATTGGCTTGTGTATCAATTGTAGATTTTTGGTTTGTGGTTACACTGAAATTTTGATATAGGCGTCTATATACATATACGAGATTGTTTTAAGTTGTTGGTCTCTTAATTGCAAGTGCATCTCCAGTATCGTGCCTTTGTACCCTCCTCTTCTCACAGTTTCTCATTTTGGTAGCGTAATTGTGCATGGATGATTTCCTCCCTTTACTGTATATATGCCTTTACTGGTGAGCCTTGTCATTTGTGGTATTTTTGTTTCTGGTTGTGGCCTTTTCTTTTCTGCCTAGAGAAGTTCCTTTAGTATTTGTTGTAAAGCTGGTTTAGTGTTGTTGAATTCTTTTAGCTTTTGCTTATCTGTAAAGCTTTTGATTTCTCCTTCAAATCTGAATGAGAGCCTTGCTAGGTAAAGTAATCTTGGTTGGAGGCTTTTTCCTTTCACCATGTTAAGTACATCATGCCACTCCCTTCTGGCCTGCAGAGTTTCTGCTGAAAAACCTGCCAATAACCTTATCAGAGTTCCCTTGTATGTTATTTGTTTCCTTTCCCTAGCTGCTTTCAATATTTTCTCTTTGTCTTTAATTATGGTCAGTTTGATTAATGTGTGTCTTGGGGTGTTCCTCCTTTGGTTTATTGTATACAGTACTCATTGTGCTTCTTGGATTTCGGTGAGTGGTTCCTTTCCCATGTTAGGGAAGTTTTTGTCTATTATCTCTTTGAATATTTTTTCTGTCCCTTTCTCTCTGTCTTCTTCTGGCACCCCTATAATATGGGTGTTGATGTATTTGACATTGTCCCAGAGTTCTCTGAGACTCTCTTCATTTCTTTTCAATCTTTTTTCTCTTTTCTGTTCTGCATTAGTAATTTCCATAGTCTCTCCTCCACCTTGCGTATTCATTCTTCTGCCTCCTGTATTCTGCTGTTGGTTGCTTCTGATGAATTTTTAATTTCAGTTATTGTATTTTGTATCTCTTCTTGCTTAAGTTTTACATCTTGTGTTTCTTTGCTCAGTGTTTCCTGTAAATTATCAATCTTTGCCTCCAGTTTATTTCCAATGTCTTGTATTATCTTCAGCATCATCACTTGAAGTCTTTCTCCTGGAGGCTGATAGTCTCCAGATCACTTAGTTGTTTTTCTGGGGTTTTTTCTTTCTCCCTTATCTGAGTTATAGTTATCTGTCTTTTCATTTTTATAGGTTTTTGGTGTGGTGTCCTTTTTTCAGACAATATATTTATAGCCTGTCTTACTTTTGATGTCTTCCCCCCCTCTTGTGGTTGAAGTTGGTACAAATGCCTGCTATAAGCTTTCTGATGGGACTACTGGTGCCTGCCCACTGGTAGGTGGGGCTGATTCCTATGTCTGTTTTGTGGGTCTGTGTCTCTAGGTGAGATTAGAGGGTGCCTGGGGGCTCTTTAGGCAGCCTCTTTACTGATAGGTAGGGCTCTGATTCTATCTGGATTATTGTTTGGCCTGGGGCTTCACAGTGCTGATGGGTGGGGTCAGATTTTCCCAAAATGGCCGCCTCTAGAAGAGAACATGCTGATGAATATTCCCTTCCCGAGAGCTTTGCCTCCAATGTCCTTCCCCCATAATGAACCACAGTCACCCCTGTTTTCCCAGGAGATCCTCCAAGAACTCCAGCCAGGTCCAACCCAGATTCCTATGGAGCCTCTGCTTTGCCCTGGAACCCAGTGCACATGAAAGACTGTGTGTGCCTTTCAAGAATTGGATCTCCAATTCCCCAATCCTGTGGTGCTCCTGCACACAAGCCCCAGTGGCCTTCAGTGCCAGATGCTCCAGGTGCTCTTTCTCCCGGTGCTAGATCCCTCGGCACAGGGACCTGACTTGGGGCTCAGAACTCTCACTCCTATAGGTGAGTCTCTGTGATACAGTTACTTTCCAGTCTGTAGGGTTCCCACCCAGCATGTATGGGGTTGCTTACATCACATGATCACTCCTTCTACCTCTTGATGTGGCCTCCTCTTTGTCTTCTGAAGTAGGATATCTTTTTGAAAGTTTCCAGTCGATTTGATTGAAGGTTGTTCTGCATTTGGTTATAATTTTGCTGTTTTTATGAGAGAAGTTGAGCTCTAGTCCTTCTTTTCTACCATCTTAATCGTGTCATCAATAATTACTTTAAATGTAAGTGGATTAAACTCCAGTCAAGAGAAATAGAGTGGTTTAATAGATAAAAAGCCAACCTTCAATTGTATGCTATCTATGAGAGATCAGTTTTATATTTAAAGGACACACATTCCTGAAAGTGAAAGAATGGAAAAATACAATTCATGCAGAGGGTAAATAAAAGAGATGGTAACTAAAAATAGTAAAATGAATGCCCATATTTATATCAGACAAAATAGACTTTAAGTCAAAACCTGTCAAAAGAGACAAAGAAGAACATTATATAATGCTAAAAGGGTCAATTCATTGGGAAGATATAATAATTACAATTACATAAGCACTCAACACCAGAGCACCCAAATGTATTAAGAAAACCTGACAGAACTGAATGAAGAAATAGACAGCAAAACAATAATCATAAGGGATTTCAATATCTCACTTTCATAAAGAATAAAACATTCAGAGAAAAGATTGACGGAAACAGAAAAGTTTAACATTATAGAACAAATGACCTAACATATTTATAGAACATCACACCCAACAACAATAGAATACACATTCTTCTCATGCACACAGGAACATACTCTAGGATAGATCACATGTTAGATCACAAAACAAGTCTTAGCAATTTAAAGATCTCATTAAATAGCAAAAAAACTGAATGACTCAATTAAAAATCAACATCTCTTCAAAGAAGATATACAAAAAGTCAATATATATGTGAAAAGATGTTCAGTATTATTGAACATCAGGGAAATGCAAATAAAAAGTACAATGAGGTATTAGGATGGCTACTATAATCAAAGCAAAACAAAACAAAACTGAAAATAACAAGTGTTGGCCAGGATGTAGAGAAATTTGAACCCTGTGCACTGTTGGTATAAATTGGTGTAAATTGGTGTAGCCAGTACAGAACACAGTATGCAGGTTCTTCAAAAAATTAAAAGTAAAACAACTATTTGACTCAGAAATCTCACTTCTGGGCATATATCCAAAATAATTGAAATCAAAGTCTCTAAGAGATATTTGTACTCCTGTGTTTATTGCAGCAATATTCATAATAGAGCCAGAAACAATCTAAATGTCCACCAGTTGCTGAATGTATAAAGAAAATGTGATATATACATACAATGGAATATTATTCAGTCACACACACACACAAAAAAACAGGAAAACCCTGTCATATGCTGCAATGAAGTTGAACCTTGAGGACATTTTGCTGCATGAAATAAGCCAGTCACAGAAGCACATGCAGTGCATTACTCCACATACATGAGGTATCTAGTCAGATCCATAGAAACAGAAAATCCAGTTAACCCTTGAACAATGCAGGGGTTAGGAGCACTGATCCTCTATGTAGTCAAAGATTTGCTTATAACTTACAATCAGCTCCCTATATATGTGGTTCTTCTGTAGCCACAGTTACAGATCCACAGATTCAACCAATTGTGGATTTTTTTTTTTATATCCGTCCTTCTGTGCTGGTCTCGTCTAACTTCTATATGTATTTTTGAGTCTAGTAAGCACAAGAAAGAAAGGTCACCTGCAACTTTTTCCCTCAGGGCTAAACAAACCCACATGTATAGAAACACAACTCTGAATGGATCATGCTGGCATTTAATTTCTAGATTCAGGAAGCTAAATATAGAATGTCCTATTGACATCCCAGCATTGAGCAGGACAGATAGGTGAAAAAAAAAATAGCAGAATTTTTCAGATGCTGTTTGGTCTGTCCTATGAAAAGTAGGGAGACATCAACTCTTCTAGAGCAATTAATTCACCTCTTTTCACCTATCCTGGAAGACTGTGTAGATTGTGTTAAGATTATGAGATTAAATTAGATAATGCATGTAAGGAGTTTAACACAATGGTTGACACATAGAGCACTAAGTAATAGGTAGCCATTATCTAATCTGGTCAAATTTAACTCATTCCTAACCACTTTGGAGGCCATTAAGAATACCTCCCTCCAGCTCTTTGAGCTATAATCACCATGGAAGTAGGGACAAAATGCTGTCTTTTGGAATCTTGTCTCGAATCTAAAAATAAAGCCATCTGGGGATTTACTCTGAGCAAATCAGCCACTAAAAGTGGCAGTTCATCATCACCCAGCCAAAACCTCAATCAGGATGAGAATAATTGAGCTGACTGTGGGGCAATCCCTGTGCCTTTCATCACAGCCAGGCCAGTAGGAGACTGATATAGATAGGAATCTTAACCAGACACAAAATAAAAAGCCCTTCCACACACCTCGAAATTTAGAAGGCTAACCTAAGAATTTATCATGATCTCAGGAAGTGTCCCTTGAATGATTGAATCTGGATTTGTTTTACTGAAGGAACATATAATGTCGTACCAGATAACATCATTCATTTCTCAGGTTTGAGAGAAATCTTTGAACATTTGATTGCACTTTGCCATTTTTTATTTCACCATGGCCAGGAAGAATAATTTATAACTTTTGCATTGCTTGGAATAATGTGATTTTATCCTGACCTGTGCTACATAAGAATCCACCAAGAAACCTGGGATTGTAATGGCGCTCAAAGAATAAAATCTCTTTTTTATCCCCTGCTAAGAGTCAGTGACCACTGACCTGAGCAATCAGAGTCCTGGAGAGGTCAGCAGATGGAAATATGCAGTTGAACTTGACTGATGCCCACAGTCAGTGTTAGCCACAGGTTCTGCTTTGCTTCTTATGCAGCTTTCACTGAACATCACTTCCATTTTGAAGACTGAATCAATTTGGAACAGGAGGTGCTCTTAGGAAATAATAATATATAATTAAAATCTCTGTGATGAACAAAGATAATTTTTATGTTCAGGGAAGTTGCCAAGACAGCAGATTTTTAGTCATTAGCATATTCACAAGGTTAATGTACTATACTTAATAAAATAAATAGTTTTATACATTTTCAGGCAAATTGTAAAAGTGGGAAAAGTGAAAATTTTATTCCATTTTGGCTGTCCAACAGATATCAAATTAACCCTTCTTCCTACTGGGGGTACTATTCTTATTCAAAGCAAGCTTTCAGATATCTAGTAGTTATGATGAACATGAAAAATGTGTTCCTAAAATAAAAAGTGTTTAATAGAATGAAGAGGAATGGAAAAAATGGATAAGAGAGTATGAAAAATATATAGTGACCTTTACAGATGGTGAAAAACAAAGAAACATGGGTTAGCCAGCTTTTGAGGATGGGAAAAAATAAAGGGAAATATGTTTTAGAAATATCAGGAAGGAAGAGAGGGTAGTGACAACACAAGGTGGGAGCTACCTCTGGAAGAGTGATGAAGAATAAATCACCAAGAGACTGGTCCTGTTGCTACAATCCCTGGATTGAAGTGTTTTATTTCAGAAGGCAGCAACAATATATGAGCAAAGGCAAGTAATAAACAATCAGCTAAAATAGTGGAACCAAAGGTTTGGTTGCAAGTTAGAAGTATGGAAGCAAGTATCCAGGGATTGCCCCGGGGCTACTGAGCATTTTTTAATGTCCTAATTCAACCCTCACCTTAATATTTTATTTTTCCCTTAAGTTTCCCAACCTAAGAAATATCTGAAACCATCCATAGTAAGTTACTGTGTGCCTTGGGATGCAATCATTTCCTTCTTCCCAGCTGCGAGCCTGAGGCAAGTTTCAGGAAATCATTAGCAGAAGCCCTTGTTCCTCTATTCAGTATTTTGCCAAACTATGGGTTTCTTCCTTAGACTTTCTAATAATATACACATGAGGGAATCTCATTCACAAAAAAGCAAAGCTACCCTTTATAAAGTGAATATTATCACTTTTTTTCTATCTCCCTACTTTCCATCCTTATCCTCCTCAGATCTCCAGAAATATGAAGATAGACATACAATATGTATAATGTTTTGATGACAGACAGACTAGGAGTTTCTGTCCTTGGTCAAGTGACTTAACAATTCAGAGCTCTAGTTTTCCCATCTACAATATGAGAATAGTATCTGTTTCATCAGATTGCTGATATGAGAAATAAATGCAATTACATCCATTCATTTCCTTATCCTATAAATATTAATATTTCCTAGTATTACCTAAATGTAAGTTGAATTTTAAAGAAATGAACGAATAAAATTAATATAAGAGAATGAAAATCACTGCAGGGGTAAATCTTAAATATTCTCACCATAACAACAAACTGGTAACTATGTGAAGTGAAGGATGTGTAAATTAACCTTATTGTGGTAATCATTTCACAATATATAGGTTTATCAAATCATCACAATGTATTACAAAATGTTATATGTCAAATATTTCAATAAAGCTGGTGGGGGGAAGAACACATATTAAACAAAAAAGAAATTAGTGTTAAGGCAGGTAAAAAAGACTACCACTGAATGCTATAAAGATTTCCTTAGGTTGATACATCTCATACACCAATATTATAAATGACCTAAGGGACTTTATGCTCTTGATCTGAGTTATAAATTAAATTCTGGTAGTGGCGCCATTTGACCGTCATTTTTAGAAGGTTAAATTTCTTCATCTGTATGTTTCAGATGTTTTGGCTTCCATATTGTGAACATCTATTTAGTTTGTCTCTTGGCTGCTGAGCCCTTTGAAGCATCCTATTTCTTTTCCATTCTGGATCCCTTACAGTTCAAGCTGGGGCTTGAACTGTA